>NW_018406762.1:641673-669078 GCF_002113885.1 Mizuhopecten yessoensis | reverse complement strand
AGGTATAAGCTATACGTGTATAAGTATAAGCTATACGTGTATAAGTATAAGCTATACGTGTATAGGTATAAGCTATACGTGTATAAGTATAAGCTATACGTGTATAGGTATAAGCTATACGTATATTGACTAGGCTGTGTTATTTACTTGGATCACAATCGAATTGTTGTCGAACCTATTCTAGATCTGACGTTTTCCCGACCCTTTCATTGTAATTAATTCTGCCAGCAGTAACCTCAGGCTCTAGATGATTGACTTTTCAGAAACAGACTTTAACTTGACCGACTTTCGCTCTATTTATATTGACTGAGGTTCTTTGGGGGGTGGGGGACGGGGGGGATGTTATTGATGTCCTGTTTCTATATAATGACACGGACTGAACTATGTCAATATATCTCTTTACATCACATCTGTTAGCTCAATGTCACACTCTGATAATATATACATGATATATGTAAGCTAGGACGGATACATCCATGACCTGTACATGTTCAGTCATGGGTGATCGACAAGCTATAGCAGTAGGCTATTGTGAAATATCGACGGAATGACAACAGTGAAGTGTGTCCGGTATTTCAGCATTTTACTAAATACTTTATGCACAACAAAAGCTTCCTATCGATAAACGTAGATTAAGGAGGGGGGGGGGGGGGGGGGGGGGCGGCGGTAGTGTTGCTTCCTATCTTTGAAACCACAATTGCATGTCTCCATTTACCGACTTTAATTAAATAGCCATTCAGTTTGGCGTCAGTGACCAAACATTTGGTATTATAATGCATTCAGCCATCCATATCCGTGCTATGGTTATCAGTCATGTGACACGTGGTAATCCATATCAGTGCTATGGTTACCAGTCAGTGTGATACGTGGTCACCTATATCCGTGTTATGGTTACCAGTCATGTGACACGTGGTCATCTATATCCGTGCTATGGTTACCAGTCAGTGTGATAAGTGGTCATTCATATCCGTGCTATGGTTACCAGTCATGTGACACGTGGTCATACATATCCGTGCTATGGTTACCAGTCATTGTGATACGCGATCATCCATATCCGTGCTATGGTTATCAGTCATGTGACACGTGGTAATCCATATCCGTGCTATGGTTATCAGTCAGTGTGATAAGTGGTCATTCATATCCGTGTTATGGTTACCAGTCATGTGACACGTGGTCAGCTATATCCGTGCTATGGTTACCAGTCAGTGTGATACGAGGTCATCCATATCCGTGCTATGGTTATCAGTCATGTGACACGTGGTAATCCATATCCGTGCTATGGTTACCAGTCAGTGTGATACGTGGTCACCTATATCCGTGCTATGGTTATCAGTCATGTGATACAAGTCATCCATATCCGTGCTATGGTTATCAGTCATGTGACACGTGGTCATCCATATCCGTGCTATGGTTATCAGTCATGTGACACGTGGTACTCCATATCCGTGTTATGGTTATCAGTCATGTGACACGTGGTCATACATATCCGTGCTATGGTTACCAGTCAGTGTGATACGTGGTCACCTATATCCTCGCTATGGTTACCAGTCATGTGACACGTGGTCATCTATATCCGTGCTATGGTTACCAGTCATTGTGATACGCGATCATCCATATCCATGCTATGGTTACCAGTTATTGTGATACGTGGTCATTCATATCCGTGTTATGGTTACCAGTCAGTGTGATACGTGGTCATATATATCCGTGCTATGGTTACCAGTCAGTGTGATACGAGGTCATCTATATCCGTGCTATGGTTACCAGTCATGTGACACATGTGTTACGCTGATACCATACATTTGACACGTGGTCATCAATGATCGTACTACGGTCACTGCGGGCATGTGACACACACGCGAACATTCATGAACCGTGCTTCTGTCACATGTGACAATTTTTACCATCCGTTGTACACATACACGTTTTTTGTCTATCGTTTATGCTCGGTCACCGGACATCTGTGACACACGTACTGACCATCCATAAACCGTGCAACGGTCACCGAACATGTATCACGTATACGTACATACACACGTGCGTGACCATTCGTTAAAGTTCTTGACATAACGGTCATCGAACACGTGACCCTCCGTTTTGACAATTTAGCTATAAACTGTGGTAGTTATAGCCACCGATCGAACTTGTGGCGCGTAACCATCCCTCGTGTTACGGTCACCAGATAACGTGCTACGCTCAATAAACATGTGACACACACGTGGTCATGCATCACTATGTTACCGTACAAACCGGGATCACAATGTTAATACATTATAAAGGCTAATAAACCGATTAATGTGTAAATTATACTTATAACCGTTGTCACGTGACCTTAGCTGTTGAAGAGCTTAACAAACAACTTACGTTTATATATCACACACAAATTCGTGACGGGGTCTTAAATAAACAGATCCCTCACATTTGATGACCAATCTGAGCATCCTAATGGTTAATTCGTGAAAACGTATTTCTCGATAAATACATGCAAACGGAAAGAGCCCCAATGATAATTACTAAAACTAAAACTACTCTCCTTTTTTCAATGCAAATGTCACCTACATGTACAATGTAATTACAACATAGCTTCGCTGAGATATATATATATATATATTGGTCGTTAACCTTGGTAAGCGAACATGTTTATAACACACTCTCCCAATACAAATTGTTTAATTCAGGGAATCTATTTTAAACGAAGAAGGAAATTGTCAATAACCATAATTATGTGACACTACCTAAAGAACAGAAAACATAAACTCGATATTTAAAAGGTCAATTTGCGCGCCCAAAACGATTTAATAATTATCCTTTGATTAAAGAAAACAGTAACGGGTAAATATCTGGAATGATTGTTATTTTGAAATAGGGTGACAGTGGAATTGAACACGAGTGTATTGATATACATTGTATATCGCTATTGCGAGGTCGTTAAACCCCAAACAAACAGAATCACGTTATAATACATTTTGTACACAAACAAGCAATAGAAATGTCATTTAGGATCCAGCTGCACAAAGACTGGTTAGCTTACCAGTCGTTAGCAGAAATTTTAAAAATCTAGTTTTGAGAAGTACCTCAATATTTACAAATATTGAAGTGTTTCTCTCCTTCGGGTGATCTTTTGTAGTTCCTATATATATACTTTAAGATGTTGGACTAACGAATGGACTCTTACTGAACATGTAATACTTTAACATTATATAACGAACGGACCCTTACTGAACATGTAATACTTTAACATTAAAATGATCGATTATGTGCATTACTTAGAATTTGCGAGTAAACTTTAGATTGTTTTTAATGAATTTGTAAAGATTGTAAACGTCACTGTAATATGAACGTTAAGTGCAAGTGTGTGTAATTTTGAAGTGTGCACGTGTGTACCGCGAAACAAGCGTGTGTGTGTGTGCATGTATACTCATCGTTAGTAGTCGGGTAATTTGAAAATGTATACCACGTAAAACAATCCGTATGTTGTTGGCTCGTGTCGTGAGTCGTAAACCGTTCCATTGATGTAAACATCTAGCTCTTACTAGCCTTCTGTACATAATAAGGTAACAGCACTTAAACCAAGATAATGACGTGTAAACACGTAGTTCATGTTGCTATATATGCAGAACAAACTACCCGATAAGGCCTACGACATGCAAACACGGTTGTCCGGAAAATGCCTCAATATCCTCTTACGTCATCAAAGACGAACGCATCTTTATTAACTTAGACCATACAATGCATGCGTCCACGGATGTGAAAACATTCTCTAACGTCGGACGTCAGGACAAGGAAGCTAAATGGCGGTACTGCGTTCATCGGCACATTTCAGCCTAAAGATTCGCAAGCAACGGTCCATCACTATTGTTAAAGACCGCGGTAACATGACAAATACCACACAAACCTTTCGGGTAAAACACATCACGGTAATGGAGCTGAGTACCACTGGGACCTAGGCAAAGACAATATACCACGGTGATATTCATAGTTCTACAAGCACTTGTTAATAGATGTCGTATTTTGAGACCGCGCTGGTGGGAACGACGCTTAAATTTGAACATAAGTGATTTAAACAACCGGCCCACTCTGTTGTAATCGAGAAAAAAAAAAAAAACTTGAATCTGCCTCAAGTTTAAAGCATGTACGTGTAAAAGTTTGCTATGAGCACATTGACCATGTGTATAGATCATGCGAGTTATAGTCTTGCTCAAGTCCGAGATACATTTCTCTATTTCTTCTAGCACAGGGACCTGAGCATTTGTTACAGCTATATTCGGACCTAAATTGCGGTGTTTAGTGTTTAAATACCCCCACCCCCTTATGATTGTACATGGATGTACCATACTTTTGGTGGCATGTGAAAAATTCTAAAGTCCCTGTGGATACAAATCAACACTCGATAAAAACGGCATCCCATATCTTGAGGTACTATATAATACCTACACAATCCTAGGGTGTCATTTACATCGCGGGTGCTGATTTTAATCTCTTTTAACACGTACATTTCTACAGAATGATCAAAATACCACGGATATACGTAGTTTGACTGTACCCTGCAACACGCCACTAAAACTTCCACACCAACACTGTCAAGGCCTTCCTCCCATTGCAGTAACAACAACCGAACTCGTGTGGCGTAATGTCACACCCATTGGTCCTTACATCGTGTAACATATGTGACTTATAAAGAGGTATAGTAAGCCCAGTAGCCGATACTGGTCGGACCATCGAACGTAGTCCATCACAATGAGGCACTGATATATATTACACATAGTCTACGTATGTACTAAACCGTAATTATAACGACACGCGAGTGTATTTACATAATCTTGGGGACAGATCCGCTACCGAAGTCATGTATGACGCGTGAGTGTTTGCGTGTGTGTATTACACATGTAACCACGTGGGGTGGGAGTACGCTAAAAGATGTTTGTGTTTGTACGCGTATTTCATGTTTGTGGTTCATCATCGCTAGGTATTACACGTGTGCAGTATGACCACTTACATGACGGGGTAGGGGTGGGAATATTACACCTGTGTAGTGTATTAAGCGTTACACCCTTGATGATGTCATTAACGGGTTGATTCCCAGACATTATCACAGCAATTACACGTGAATGTGTTTTACACAAGTGTCGATCGGCACATGCTAACACTACAGGGGATTTGTGTGAGAGATGTGTCTGTCTATGTGTATTACACGTGTGTGCTATATATAAACATGAAGCCACTAGCTAAAGTGGAGTGAGATATGTGTATGTGTATTACACGTGTGTGCTATATATAAACATTTAGCCATTATAGATATAGTGGTGTGCGAGATGTGCATGTTTAGTTACACATTATATATATACATATATATGCATGTAGCCACTAGCTATAGTGGTGGGAGAGATGTGTATGTCTATGTGTATTACACGTGTGTGCTATATATAAACATGAAGCCACTAGCTACGGTGGTGGGAGAGATGTGTATGTGTATTACACGTGTAAGCTATATATAAACATGAAGCACCTAGCTACGGTGGTGTGAGAGATGTGTATGTGTATAACACGTGTGTGCTATATATAAACATGAAGCCACTAGCTACGGTGGTGGGAGAGATGTGTATGTGTATTACACGGGTGTGGTATATATAAACATGAAGCCACTAGCTACGGTGGTGTGAGAAATGTGTATGTGTATTACACGTGTGTGCTATATAGAAACGTGAAGCCACTAGCTACGGTGGTGTGAGAGATGGGTATGGGTATTACACGTGTAAGCTATATATAAACATGAATCCACTAGCTACGGTGGTGTGAGAGATGTGTATGAGTATTACACGTGTGTGCTATATATAAACATGAAGTCACTAGCTACGGGGGTGTGAGAGATGTGTATGTGTATTACACGTGTCTGCTATATATAAACGTGAAGCCACTAGCTACGGAGGTGTGAGAGATGTGTATGTGTATTACACGTGTAAGCTATATATAAACATGAAGCCACTAGATACGGTGGTGTGAGAGATGTGTATGTGTATTACACGTGTCTGCTATATATAAACGTGAAGCCACTAGCTACGGTGGTGTGAGAGATGTGTATGTGTATTACACGTGTAAGCTATATATAAACATGAAGCCACTAGCTACGGTGGTGTGAGAGATGTGTATGTGTATAACACGTGTGTGCTATATATAAACATGAAGCCACTAGCTATAGTGATGCGAGAGATGGACGTACATGTGTTACACGTCTGTGGTAAGCGCTGCCCTTGGGAAGGAGTTGAAATCAGGTTCGGGTTGAGGGCACATACTCGTTACTTTGGGGTAACAACAATCCCACGCGGTGGCGCTAACAAAAGAACAACCGCTCTGTAAAGTATGACCTAGATTCAGGTTAACATCACCGAGCGTCCTTGTGTGGTGATCTTGCCAAGCAGTTTGAACAGCCTGTATGATATACGCGTGTATAGCCATGGATAACAGACGCACTGCGCGAGACGAGCGACACACGCGTAGAATGGAGAGTGCGTTAGGCGACAGGTGGCAGTATACTCGTGGGCGGGTCCTGAGGATTGTTTGTCAAGCAGAAATCTGTATCACAAAATCGGAAAAAGTTGTCCTCGATTCACTCGGCGTGGAAGATTAAGCACTCTAACGTCAGAATAACATCAGTTCAGCGCCTCGCTTGACCCACTCGTCTTTCCTACTCTTACATCAGGAAATAAAATTTACGTTTCTCTGTTCGTCCTGACAGCTAGAGCACGTATTGCAAACCCAGTTAATTAAAAGTTTGCTTATAAGCTGGGTCACACATAATCTGCGTATAATTAGTAGTATTTACGTATACAAATATATCTGCATGTGTTCCATCCACAAAAACAGGTTGATCTTGCTCCAATTGGTAAAGCTTGAAATATCTTACCTTATTAGTAACTTGTACCACTCTGGTTGACATTTCTCGAAAAAGCAAAAAATAGCATTGCTCTTGCTTAATTGTATATTGGTTTGATTAACTTATTCAAATACACGTATAGTTGATTGTAAAGAACTTTTCAAGTCACTGGTCTGACAATCAGTTGTTGTTTTTTTAAATATTTTAAAAATAATCATTATTCCAGAAGGAAAAATGATTTGAGGAGAAAAATATCTTTCCTATATCTGTAAAGCCTCATAATGTAGCACCACACATATCCAGTGGTGTTATCCGCACCTGATCCGGGATATTATGGTGTGGGGACCATGCAGCCCTTTCTTTCCCAATGGGACGAGAACATTCCCTTCCGAAATCCCACTACGCGGCGACCTACCATATTGCCTAGCTGTGGGTTCCCTCATTGATGTTCTATGTAACTACCAGAATCTGGAACATCACAGTGGAAACTGTTTTAGTTGCAGAATGGTTCCAGCTTTGATAAATCATTTCTGAAAAGGGATACACTTTGGAACTTCTCGGCAAAAATATTAAAGATGAAATCAATACCAGTATTCTGTTCGAACCCTGGATGTCACATTTTTGTACTATCGCTCTAACCGAATACGCAACCTGCTGGTCAACGGAAGTGTGCTACAGTTAGATCCAAAACGAAAACAAGGAGAAGTTACTGTATATACGGGGAACAATATATATATGTTAGCTATGTCAACGGGTTGGTAGCAAGGGGAAGGTAACCCCCGGATAAAGCCTAGTATATAATGAATGTCATTCGATTGAAACATCAAAAAGCAGGCGCGGAGTTAGGACCCCACCACCCCCGTTTTTTTGGCGGCGGACTGACCTTTTCCGGGCCGGCCCGAAATGGTCTGATCGGCCGGGAATGGGAACAGATTAACATGTTAAAATGCATCAAATAATGCACGGAGCTTGTATAAAAAAAATCTGGGGCTACGCCCCACACATCCCATACGCCATCCTAGCAAATATTGTGGGTTTCCGTTATCTGATATTTTTACTATATTTTCTTTATTAAAACAATATTTGTTGGCATCGCTACGTTCGTCTACTTTGTATCTTGACCCTAAAGTGTGTTTTTTATTTTACCACCTCCGCAAAACCCCAAGTTGCAGCTTGCAACGCTCGGCGGAAATATACTAGCATAAGTTGCATAATTATATTATTGACCGCTCGTTATAGATGATCTGAAAATTAATACTTTTTATTGTAACTTTCCTAACCGCCCGGGCGATATTAATCATATCATTATACAAGAACGATAAAGGTTTTTTTCGGCTGACAATATTATGTATAATCGACTAAACATATCCATTCAATTATTTTGGTATTATATATATATTGATGGAACTGTTTAACTATCTTGTATGTACAACATAATATCTCATTGCGGTACTTATAGCTTACCATCGTGTACGTACAAGAAAGTATCTTCACATAGCATACTATTGTGTAAGTAAATTGTAGTAATAAGTTGTACGTACCAGAATGAGATGATATGCTGTACTTACAAGTATGATAATTTTGAATTAAATTTAAAGGTGACGCATATGTGCCTCCTAAGTTGCACCATTTTAACCAGATAGATTAGCAAATGTACCACTGTTGGTAATATGCACGCCCTTACATGAGTTAATCAGCGTGGACATTTCAGATATATCATTATCTACACTTGTGAATTAGCCAACAATTATAAAACGCGAGACTATATAGCTAGTGGCCTTGGGTGTCGCACTGATTTGAACCTATCCGTTTGTTTAGCAACTTAGTGATGCCATGAGTAACTCATTAATTAAACAGCAACGATGTTATGGTGTTATTTGTTCTTTTGTATGACAAACTATTACATGAATTACTGTACTGTAGGTACAATGTATGAAGACTAGATATTGTTCGTCCCTACATTTATTTTTTAACGGTCGACCTCTCGTATCCCCCTTGCGGGTGGGACGCCAAATTAGGTATCTATGAACAAGCCCCCTGTGGATTCATACATTTGTACCAGGTTGCCCCTATAATAATACCATCTGACTTCTAAAACACGCTGTTGATAGAGAATTTGAACCGAAACTTTAATTTTCTTTCCAGTACACAAAAAAAGTCGTTGTCTTAAAATATGTTTTTTTCTTCTTGTTAATTAAACATAAAAACAACCCTCAGAACACAGGAAATCGCTTCTGAGACGTTCTAGAAAACACTTTTTTTTGGGGGGGGGAGGGGGGGGAGATCCCCCAACACCCCCTTACGGGGAGGGGGTCTGTACCCTCCCCCTCCTCGCGATACGCGCTCGGGCTGCTGCCTTTCGCAACACACCGTTAACTATTGAGAAAAAATTCTCGGCCCCCCCCCCCCCCCNAAGCTATCAAAATAACCACGTTAAAGGAATGGTAACAAGGGGAGGTAACCCCAATAATCCTTCTATATAACGAATGTCATAGATTGTAATATATAAAGCTATCCAAATAGCCAGGTCACATGTAACGGAATGGTAACAAGGGGGTAACCCCGATAGCTCATTGTAAAACTCGTCTTTGAAAGTTCATATCATAACACATCTGTATACTGATCTAGAAATTTGATTAGATATGAGGTTCACGTGATTCTGTTTTTCAAAATCACCTGGCAATTACAACATGGTCAAACACTTGTATTTTCTTGACATGGAAATAACGGCAGCTTTAATTTGAACAAAATATTGATTAAAATGTTTGGCACGTTTGAATGTGTGTAAGAGATTATTTTTATTAACCTCGAGTCACCTGACTGATGGGTATAATACATATATTACAAGATAAGTACAACATGTTATACAATACAATACAGAATAACATATGGACATATGTTAAGAGGAGAGTGACTCTTTACGTACACTTGTTGCAAAATGTAAATATTTTCCAAGATTAAAAAGTTCCTTTACATTATTGGTACTTAATAGTTGAGTTAGCTTAAACACACTCGGACTTAAACGATAATATTTCTTTATGTACTTTAACCTTAGATTTTCATAAAATGGACATTTGAGAATAAAATGAAACTTATCTTCAATGTCGCCTAAATTACATCTAGTACACAGTCGATTATGACGGTTTATATTATTCCGCCTCCCGACCTCAATATTTAAACTGTGAGAGGACAGTCTATAGCGAGTAATTTGACGCTTGAATTTTGATTGGATTGGCTTACGCAAATAAAACTGTAAGTCGACATTGTCTAACAAGAGAGGGTCAACTATGTCAATATCTGTTTACAGTGAGTAGGAGTAAATGGATACACATGCCAACCACCGTCGACAAAATTTTTATGTTGAACACGTCATATCGAGAATCAAAGCAGTTAGCTTATGTTTTGTGATAATGATGCAGACATAACTCATCTGATTTGACTGAAAAAAACCTATGTAATACTGACTGCCACAGACACCCTCGTTACCACCGACTATCTACCACAGTCACCCTCGTTACCACCGACTATCTACCACAGCAAACCTCGTTAACACCGACTGTCTACCACAGCCTGCACCCTCGTTACCACCGACTGTCTACCACAGCAAACCTCATTACCACCGACTGTCTACCACAACCACCCTCGTTACCACCGACTGTCTGCCACAGCAACCCTCGGTACCACTGACTGTCTACCACAGCAACCCTCGTTACCACCGACTGTCTACCACAGCAACCCTCTTACCACCGACTGTCTACCACAGCCACCCTCGATACCACCGACTATCTACCACAGCAACCCTCGTTACCACTGACTCTGTCTACAACATCAACCCACGTTACCACCGTCTGTGTCTACACAGCAATCCTCGTTACCAACGACTACAACAGCAACCCTCGTTACCACCGACTACCACAGCAATCCTCGTTACCAACGACTTTGTCTACCACAGTCTGTTTCTACCAGCTGGGTCAGTTTCCCTGTCAATCACAACTGACAACTCGGTCAGTTGGTGTGAGGGGCGGGATACCATATCGAACGACTAGTAATACGACACATACGCCATGACGACCTATAGACGTTTTTTATGATATGTTAAGAGATACCATCCACACTGACAGAAAGCGGATGTGTAACATATTCAAACTTATTCATTGTTGACAGTCTTTGCTTGGAACGTGAAATATGTTGTTGGCAGAACGAGCTAACGGGTCGGTTCACCTCATATCATAGGCAGGGGTGACACATATATGCTAATTCTAGTTTAAAAAAGTGGAGCAAATGACTAAATCTACAAATGCACGTGAAGTGGCATAAGATATTTTAGGCATGAGTATATTCCGAATTTAAATGTTTCAACAATATATTAAGCTAACAGGGCTTCTGAGCATTCGACCTTGACAGACGTACACCTCTTCGTGTTTAGAAAGCTCCATCTTTAACGCATACAAGTTTTCCTTTCTGAAGCCAACCGGGAAAATGATTGTTCGTGTAAACTATACAGGTACATTGAACCTCTTGTCAACTCGTTGTTTCGGTGGTATTAAAAAGTGATTAACGTCATTAACGCGACAAGTTGATGTCGTGACCGGTATAAACAAAACAAAAACAGAATAGCTGGGGCCGCAAGGGAAATCACCCTTATTGAAATAAGTGATGATGATGATATATATGAAATCCCGTTTCTCTTTCATATTCGTCCTTCAAAATTCACCCCCTCTATTTCAATCTTATCGACCATAGATCGAGATACGTTGGCGATTCGCGATACATACACAAGCTAGCCTATCAGTATATGTTTTACGGAGGCTTCCTCGCCGCCCACCACCAGCTACTTTGACCACTCTAGTTACATTGCGAGCTAAGCCGATGTAAACTCGATGGTACAGATACCTACAAGTTGACATACACAGCCAGACGTTGTGTGTTCACTGCAGCTAGACAGAAAGTTTGTTCGCTCTTTGCACACACAGCACGTTGCTGGGAATTGTACAACAATCGATGCACAGTAAAAATGCAAAAAATTGCACATATCTACATCATTTACGCACGTGTAGAACAGCAGCTCACGTACGTGCTAACATGTTTGACAATAGTTTTAAAGTGTATTTGACCCAACCGAACCCCATTTAAAAGTTGACCTAGACACATTAGAAGCCGAATTGTTTACATTGGCGTTTACCGCTTTCACAGAAGGAGAGGCGCGACAGATACTATAATACAACACGAGTTATGTCCCTTTCATGTGAAGCAAGGTATTTTATTAGGCTTGTTCGTTGCCTCCACCCATATCTTGCATGCTGATATTTTACGTCAAGACGTTTTAAATACCATGTAACTGCAGCCTATGTATAGATAAAACTTCTTTTAAATTACAACAATTATGTAACAATTATGTCTTATACTTTAACCAATCTTGTATTAAGAGTCTAGTCTACCCGGAGAAAAACCAACGTGGTCGGGCAGGTGATCCGATACATTTTCACGTCAGATCAGGGAATCGAACCCCGTTTGCCTTGGTGAAAGGCGAGTGCATGCGTTAGCCACTGCGCCACCGACTACCCGGAATCTATGTAGCCACATGTAGCCTGTTCAGTGAGAACTTTTGGACAGCCTAAAGATCGTTTGTTTCTCCTGTACAAACGATCACCAGAACAATTTTATTAGCAAGGAACAGTCGTCTTCTGCAAGGTAAGTGTGCCCAAAAATCATAATATTTATTATTATACCTCTACTTATTTTACACTATACAAAAGTAATCACATAAACAAGCTATTTCCCCTCTAACTGCATGCCAGGGAAATAGTTCGTCTGGAGGGGTGCGATAGTTTTGAAACTATTTCCCTCGGAAAATGGAGGAAATTGAGTGACGTCGTGGGCGGGCCTGACCGAATATTGACCAATCCGCGCAATCGAATTACGTCGGCTATTTCCGGCCAGCGGAGCCGGTACTTTCTGGACCGACCTTTACCTCGAAATGTTGTTGACAGACGACAACAGAAATGGCGACCCCCAGGTTTTCTGTGTTGGACAAGAGCGTTTTGTTGGACATATTGGAGGCAAAAGACAGTTGGAACACAAAAAAAAACAGTACAGGCATCCGTTACTTTGGTCTCTAGCTACCTCACTGAAAAGGGTTTGGATATCGCGGACATGGAAAATTTGTTGTCTAATAATATTTAGAATATTGTAAGGGAGTGTTTGTATCGGTATAATAAAACAGTTGAAGTATGGGTATTTCGGGATATAGCAAGTTTATGATCCCCCTCGTCCAGGACTATTTCCCTCGGCTTCGCCTCGGGAAATAGTCCTGGCCTCGGGGGATCATAAACTTGCTATATCCCTCATACCCATACTTTAACTGTTAANGCTTTCCACTATTTCTTCATTTGTAACAAATATAGTAAATATAGAGTCTTTTTCAAAATTGTATAGCATTTCTTCCACTGAGTTTAGCTAGGCTTCTCTGTGGAAGTGAAATATTGAACGATCAGGAGAATGTGGAAATACTCTTGCATGCCAAACTATATATCGTAAACACAAGATGGTTTAATTAAAACTTATTACTTATTAACACTTTGTTTTACTTCAATCGGTATCATACACCCCCTCCCCGCTGTTTTTTTTACCTAAATACGATTGTATTTAATTTGTCTATCTGTCTGTTCATGTCTGCCTGTCTTTCCGTCCGTCTGCCCATGTCTGTATGTCTATCTGTCTGTCTGTCCGACGTCATGAGTGTTGCTTGCTTGTCTGTCTCTTTGTTTTTCACACTATAACTTTATATTTTGATATTATGTTACACTTAGCCGTCTATCACTGTAGAAAGGGCGTCGATAATGTTCATGTAACGTGTGCCCAATCCCCTTTGCTGTATGTATATTTATGACAATAAAATACGTTTAAACTAAAAATAAAACACTCATGTCTAAACAGTTCCGCGGTATCACGCTAGTTGATTCTGTGTTACGCAATCACGTGTTTAAATTTGCTGTCATGCATCAGCACGTATAGAGTAAATGTTGACAGAATAAACTGTATCCTTTTTGTAAAAACTTAAATAATTCATCTTACATCTTTACGGCTATAGCTTATGTAACACATGTACAGTAAACCGCCATATTTTCACAGAAGTGTTTTTGATTAGAAATTGATTTTCATTCTGCCCAGTGTTAATTGCAGTCGATAGGAAGTAAGGAAACTCTGGCCGAAAACGTCTCACAGCAATTTATTAAGGCCAGCTTTTTTGTTGTACATTATCGTATCAACGGGATATTTGCAGACAACAATTAATTATAATTTATGATATCTTGTAAAAGACTGATCAATAAATGAATTAAAAAATTATATCTTTGTATGTTTTGCTGGAAAAAAAACCCCACTTAAGTACCACCAATCTCAGTCATTAGAAATTATGATTAGGACAACTGCCCCTATTACACGACAGGTACATTTCCACATTACGCTGGCATATTCAATATAACAATATTTTCCCTGCGGCTGACTAGGATTTTTCTTAGAAAGGGCAGTCTGCTGTTTTATTGTACGAAAACGATTAGTGTCAGTAGATCATATATTTTCCCTCATAAGATTTAAGAATAAATAAATAGCAAAATTGCAAACAACACAGAATTCTAGGGAGCAACGAACTTCATTAATTGTACGTCACTTACAATTCTTTGACAATCAGGTCATAATATAAAGGCACATAATTATAATTGTAGTTTTATAGTTCATACATAAACAGTTACTTTAAAACAATCTTTATAACAAAACTGTTAAAACTGTCATTGCATTGCGTTCACTACAGATTCGGTGAAACTCTGTTTCACATGTCGGCATTGCGTTCACTACAGATTCGGTGAAACTCTGTTTCACATGTCGGGAGTTCTCTGTTTGAAGGAATATTCCCGTACTATTTACAAAAAAAGGTTTTGGCCTCGTGTACTTATATTCTGTACAATGTCCTTACTTTCTGTACAATTTCCTTATTTTCTGTACAATTTCCTTATATTCTGTGCATTGTCCTTATTTTCTGTACAATTTCCTTATTTTCTATACGATGTCCCTATTTTCTGTACAATTTCTTATTTTCTGTACAATGTCCTTATATTCTATACAATGTCCTTTATTTCTGTAATTTCCTTATTTTCTGTACTATTTCCTTATTTTCTTTACAATGTCCTTTTTTTCTATACAATGTCCCCATTTTCTGTACAATTTCTTATTTTCTGTACAATGTCCTTATTTTCTATGCATTGTCCTTATTTTCTGTACAATGTCCTTATTTTCTGTACAATTTCTTATTTTCTGTACAATGTCCTTATTTTCTATGCATTGTCCTTATTTTCTGTACAATGTCCTTATTTTCTGTACAATTTCTTATTTTCTGTACAATGTCCTTATTTTCTATGCATTGTCCTTATTTTCTGTACAATGTCCTTATTTTCTGTACAATTTCTTATTTTCTGTACAATGTCCTTATTTTCTATGCATTGTCCTTATTTTCTGTACAATGTCCTTATTTTCTGTACAATTTCTTATTTTCTGTACAATGTCCTTATTTTCTATGCATTGTCCTTATTTTCTGTACAATGTCCTTATTTTCTGTACAATTTCTTATTTTCTGTACAATGTCCTTATCTTCTATACAATGTCCTTATTTTCTGTACAATTTCTTATATTCTGTACAATGTCCTTATTTTCTATACAATGTCCTTATTTTCTGTACAATGTTCTTATTTTCTGTACAATGTCCTTATTTTGTGTTCAATTTCCGTATTTTCTGTACAATTACCTTATTTTCTGTACAATGTCCTTATTTTGTGTTCAATTTCCGTATTTTCTGTACAATTACATTATTTTCTATACAATGTCCTTATTTTATGTACAATTACCTTATTTTCTGTAGAATGTCGTTATTTTCTGTACAATGTCCTTACTTTCTGTACAATGTCCTTATTTTCTGTAAGATGCCCTTGTCTTTGTCAGTCCAAGGTCGTTTTGTCTGCATACCACTCTTATTTCATTACAAACTTGTATGATAATACAATCACTGTACAATGTCCTTATTTTCTATGCATTGTCCTTATTTTCTGTACAATGTTCTTATTTTCTGTACAATGTCCTTATTTTGTGTTCAATTTCCGTATTTTCTGTACAATTACCTTATTTTCTATATAATGTCCTTATTTTCTGTACAATTTCCGTATTTTCTGTACAATTACCTTATTTTCTTTACAATTTCCTTATTTTCTGTACAATGTCGTTATTTTCTGTTCAATTTCCGTATTTTCTGTACAATTACATTATTTTCTATACAATGTCCTTATTTCTGTACAATTACCTTATTTTCTATATAATGTCCTTATTTTCTGTACAATGGCCTTATTTTCTGTAAGATGCCCTTGTCTTTGTCAGTACAAGGTCGTTTTGTCTGCATACCACTCTTATTTCATTACAAACTTGTATGATAATACAATCACTGTACAATGTCCTTATTTTCTATGCATTGTCCTTATTTTCTGTACAATGTCCTTACTTTCTGTACAATGTCCTTATTTTCTATGCATTGTCCTTATTTTCTGTACAATGTCCTTACTTTCTGTACAATGTCCTTATTTTGTGTTCAATTTCCGTATTTTCCGTACAATTACCGTATTTTCTGTACAATGTCCTTATCTTCTATACAATGTCCTTATTTTCTGTACAATGTCATTATTTTCTTTACAATTTCCTTATTTTCTGTACAATGTCGTTATTTTCTGTACTATGTCCTTATTTTGTGTTCAATTTCCGTATTTTCCGTACAATTACCGTATTTTCTGTACAATGTCCTTATTTTCTATGCATTGTCCTTATTTTCTGTACAATGTCATTATTTTCTTTACAATTTCCTTATTTTCTGTACAATGTCGTTATTTTCTATACAATGTTGTTATTTTCTGTACAATGTCCTTACTTTCTGTACAATGTCCTTATTTTGTGTTCAATTTCCGTATTTTCCGTACAATTACCGTATTTTCTGTACAATGTCCTTATCTTCTATACAATGTCCTTATTTTCTGTACAATTTCCGTATTTTCTGTACAATTACCTTATTTTCTATACAATGTCCTTATTTTCTGTACAATGTCCTTATTTTCTGTACAATGTCCTTATTTTCTGTAAGATGCCCTTGTCTTTGTCAGTACAAGGTCGTTTTGTCTGCATACCACTCTTATTTCATTACAAACTTGTATGATAATACAATCAGATAATATACAAATAACCAAGACACAATAATACAATCAGATAATATACAAATAACCAAGACACAGTGATGAACTAAATGAAGAATTTATTTCCTGGAATCGATAAATAAAAAATAACAGTCATTTCAGAAATGTGCATGATATATGGCTTTGCTATTATTCTAAACTTAAATGTTGGGAATGTTTAGAACTGTTTTCCCCAAGATGAGGAGTATCTAAGAGTAATTCAGCTCCAGTGGTTTTCTCAATTAACAAATTCAAGAATAATTGTTTCAGAAAGATTTGTACATCAAATAGTTTTCATATATTATTGTCATTTTGAAAAGCTGTACTAATAAAAAAAGCTTGTGAAATAAAAAATGTGAAGTACACATTATTAATATTGCTAAATAACATGACTTACACCTGAGCTATTGAAATCTTTGTCAAATTATTATTATTTTTTTGTATGGTTACTGTATAACACTCTTAAATTTGCGGGGTCAGTAATTCGCGGGGTCAGTATTTCGCAGTTTCGTATTCAGTACATATTCGTTAAATTTGGCTGTGCACTCAAATCCCATGTGAAGTGCAAAGTATTTTGAGTGTAATCATTTAAGGGTTAAACCTTGAAATATATGTGTAGGTAAACCGTTTGAAAACACTGATCCCTAGGGTCGTCATCCGTCAGTGACTTCACTAGAAAGAAAATCAAATGTGTATGTACCTTTGTAGGAGTAAACTGTAATCAAGTAAACATCTACTGTGTACACAATCAATATGTTGTGGCCACTTATATGTAAGTGTTGTTTTTACATTCCATGCCCAGCTGTCACATGTTGTGATAAGTTCCGTAAAAGTGGTTTACAGTTTCGAAAATTCGAAACATGAATTTGTGGATATAAGTCAAAGCGGGAATATAGCTAAATTAAGACCCCCGCGAAATATAACAGATATACACAGTATTTCAAAATGGTCGAATCATCCTATTCCACATAAAGCACCATATAAATACTTTTCATCATTGTTTTAATCACCATCTCAATGAAATCACAATGAAATGACCCGTCGATGTTTTAGTATCATGTGGAATTCAATTCTTAATGTAAGGTAGAGTTAACAGATCATTTTTATAAGTACGAAGTTAAAAAAGTTCTTGACAAATTATGTCATAATAATAAAACTAGAGAATGACTTTGACATGAATCTTCCCGTTCCAATGCAAATCAGTCATTGTTGGCCACTTTCTATAAAAAGTAATAGTGACCTTGACATAACCACTTTGACCTTGGCATCCTGAAGTAGGAACTCATTTGAGGTATTCTCATACTAAATCTTTTGCATGAAGCTTGTTAGAGCGAAATCACTAAATAATCGACAAATTTCTATAAATAACCACAGTAACAGTGACCTTGTTTTTAACCTTTGAACCCTGAAATAAGAACTCACTCCAGGTATTTTCGTACTTGACCTTTGTATAAAGTTTGGTCAAAATTTGTGAAGAAATGTAGTAGAATGAAGACACTGAATCATGAAAGAATAGGACAGAACGGGACAGGACGGATAATCCTGCCCCCTAAAATAGCGGCCTGTAAAATTTTGATTTTTCATAGGAAACAATAAAACAGTTTTTCACTACATCCTCAACACGGAGAGAAAGACGAACACACTGTAAACCTTTGGCCTTCTTACATTCCTACACTGATGATAACTTTTAAGCCTTTTGGGTTTTTTTCGCAGCCCTAAATTTTTCTGGATTTGCTAAAAAAAAATGATGAATCAATTTTGTGAGATCTGTGTTTTAAGATTTCAGGTCAAGTGGACTGTAGACATGACAAAATGTGTAACGGTAAGAATGCATTATTTTTTCAAATTGTTTCCCACAAAAATTGCAAAAATCAGAATCCCCTAAAAAAATGTTAAACAACACTTTTATAGTGTTCACAAATATATTTTTCACCCTAAGTCCACATGTTTAAGGGTAAAAAGTGCAAAAAAATGAAATGAGGTTTAAAATAAGAATGTAACAATAGTGAAAAATGTATAGAAAACCTTCAAATAAAATGGCAATGAAACTTTTATTCTTAACTGATTTAACCCATGATATTTTAACCCCTGCTATTTCATAATGAACTATTCCAACCTTTGAAGAGTTCAAATATGTCTTCAGGGGTGAATAAGTTGATGGTATTATCTTTTGTTTGTTGCTAAATTAACTACTAATCTAAAATATCTTTGGTTCACACTCGTAGACACGTTAAAATGATATGTAACTTTTTTCTTTGTTCTGAGAAGGGATACTCCTAGGGGAGGCAGGGACCTCTTACTATAGGGGGCTTCTTTGTTCTGAGAAGGGATACTCCTAGGGGAGGCAGGGACATCTTACTATAGGGGGCTTCTTCACATACATCCTGGCCAACAAGTGTGATAAATAAAAGTTGATAAACATTTGTTTCATTTATTCTTATAAAATTAATATTCTTAATATTTATTTATTTATCTCGCCAAACAAATAGCATTAAATCACAGTAGTTTACGTAACTTTTTACAACCCAGGCTATATATATCATCCGTCTATAGAAAATGGCTTGGCGGATCTCACAACTCGCAATGATCCCTAGAGCAATACAGTAGCTATGCTAAACATTTACAGAAAACATCCTGAAATGTTTCAAATAAAAGCAACATTGTTCCCGCTGTGTATGAAACTTTTCATAACTCTTGAGTTTGGAATCATTTGCTTGTTGACAGTAGATTATCGCCTATCATAAGAATGATATTGTCGGGAGTTTTTATTGCTGTTTGATCAAGAATATTAAATATGAATTATGATGTATAATGTATATGCTTAGTGGTAGATCCCCGGGTGGAGGACAAAATGAATTGCCAGGTGAGGTATAATGGTTTCCTAACAATAATGGAAGATCTTGTGGAAGCATGCTTTTTTACCAATATATAAAAATAATTTGTAATTTAAACAAGAGGCCCAAGAGGTCCTGTATCGCTCACCTGAATATTTAAGCAGTCATAGCAAAATATTCTCATTAATTATTATATTGCACTAAAAATATTTCCCTCGCAAACTTTGTTGACTCCATCTGTTGAAACTACCAGCAAAATATTATTACAAGATTCTATGCTTTTTGATTCTTCTTCAGAAGTTGCTTGACATTTTTTTCCCTGTGATCTTGTAAGTAGGTCAATGTCATTTTCCTTCTCAAATTGGTTAGCTCTATTCCAAAAAGCTACCAGCCAAATCTTATGAATCCATTCCTTTTAGTTCTCAAGAACAAATCCATTAAAATGTTGTTGACCTCTGTGACCTCTAAAGTAGGTTGAGGTCATTTTCATTTGCAAACTTTGGTGAGCTCTATCCCGGGAAGTCACCAGCCAAATATTATAATTTTATGCCTTTTAATTCTTCAGAAGAAGCTGTTTGAACTGTTTGACATATTTGAACGCTGTGACCTTGAAAGTAGGTCAAGGTCATTTTCATTCGCAAACTTTGTTTGGCTCTTTCCCAGGAAGCCACCTGCCAAATATTAAGATTTTATAACTACCAGTTCTTCAGAAGAAGTCGTTTAAAGTGTTTGACATATCTGCCTCATGTGACCTTAAAAGAAGGTCAAGGTCATTTTCATTCTCAAACTTTGTTCGGCTCTTTCCTAGGAAGCTACAAGCCAAATATAGAGATTATATACCTTTCAGTTCTTCAGAAGAAGTCGTTTGAAGTGTCTGACACATTTGACTCCTGTGACCTTGAAAGAAGGTCAAGGTCATTTTCATTCTCAAACTTTGTCGGGCTCTATCCAAGGAAGCCATCAATCAAAAATAAAGATTCTATACCTTTCAGTTCTTCAGAAGAAGTCATTTGAAGCTTTTGACATATATGACCCCTGTGACCTTGAAAGTAGGTCAAACTAGTTTTCATTCTCAAACTTTGTTGGGCTCTATCCCAGGAAGCCACCAGCCAAATATAAAGATTATATACCTTTCAGTTCTTCAGAAGAAGTCGTTTGAAGTGTTTGACACATTTGACCCCTGTGACCTTGAAAGAAGGTCAAGGTAATTTTCATTCTCAAACTTTGTTGGGCTCCATCCAAGGAAGCCATCAGCCAAATATGAAGATTCTATACCTTTTAATTCTTCAGAAGAAGTCGTTTGAAGTTTTTGACATATTTGACCCCTGTGACCTTGAAAGTAGGTCAAACTAATTTTCATTCTCAAACTTTGTTGGTCTCTATCCCAGGAAGCCACCAGCCAAATATAAAGATTCTATACCTTTCAGTTCTTCAGAAGAAGTCGTTTGAAGTGTTTGACACATTTGACCCCTGTGACCTTGAAAGTAGGTCAAGGTCATTTTCATTCTCAAACTTTGTTGGGCTCTATCCCAGGAAGCCATCAGCCAAATATGAAGATTCTATACCTTTTAGTTCTTTAGAAGAAGTCGTTTGAAGTTTTTGACATATTTGACCCCTGTGACCTTGAAAACAGGTCAAGGTCATTTTCGTTTTCAAACTTTGTAGGGCTCCTACCAACAAAGCTTTCAGCCAAATATCATGACTCTAGGCCTGTCCGTTCTTCAGAAGAAGTTGTTTCAAGGAAAAGTTGACGGACGAGGACGGACGGACGCCGCGCCACGGCATAAGCTCACTTGGCACTTCGTGCCAGGTGAGCTAAAAATCATTCTTGTTTTAAAATAAAGATATAAGATATAAGAGACAGAGATTTTCTGAAAACATTATTTCTTTACCTCTCCTTCACCTTTAGAGATCTGAATATGTCATCAACACATATAAATGATGTTATTATAATCATTAGCCGGTAAATGTTATCGACACGTATAAATGATGTTATTAACACTAGATGATTATGTTATCGACACGTATAAATGATGTTATATAATCATTAGCTGGTAAATGTTATCGACACGTATAAATGATGTTATTAACACTAGATGATTATGTTATCGACACGTATAAATGATGTTATATAATCATTAGCTGGTAAATGTTATCGACACGTATAAATGATGTTATTAACACTAGATGATTATGTTATCGACACGTATAAATGATGTTATATAATCATTAGCTGGTAAATGTTATCGACACGTATAAATGATGTTATTAACACTAGATGATTATGTTATCGACACGTATAAATGATGTTATATAATCATTAGCTGGTAAATGTTATCCGGAAGCCGGGTGCGCTGCCGATACCATCCGTGGTGAACTTTACAAGCATTACATTTCCACTGGCAACTAGAGTTGCTGGCGTCTCCTGAAACATAAGAAGCATTTGAACTTGAACAGCAGGGCTAGCTCTGGGTCTTGATTCAGTTTTGCCAAATAGTAATTTATGAACAAACAGCCGCGCGTGATTGCGTGCGACCATGGATCAGTGCCCCAACCCCCTTTCAGTTTTAATTTAATTTCAAACATGCCATTATATGCATTCTAATGTATCCTAGACACTAAAACAATAATTGAAATGAATTAAATTTTCTATTTTATGATCAAAACCCCCCAAAATACTGCAAACAATTTCTATTACAGGTTTGTATTAAGTTTCATGCAATTTAAAGTATTTGTGTAAGAGTTATCTCACAGAAACCTTTGTGTATATGACAAAACCTCACAGGCAACACCGGCAAAATTCATTTATATACCAAACGCGTTCAGTGTACAAACACAGGTACCTCATCAATATCTGGGAGCATCACCTCCTGTGTATCTCAGAGTAACACCTCCGTGTAATTTCTATGTATCTGAAAATTGCAGCTTGGATTTTTCTGCAGGTTTTAAGAAAATATTACTGATCTTTTTAATGAGCACATTTTAATATTATCCAATCTTTACAGATGTATTTAATCATTACAGTAATTATAATGCACATTCTCCTCTGTGCATGTATGCAAGATAGAAACGACCTATTCAATATTCACACTGAAATTTCTATTTATCAATATGAATCAATAGTGGCCACTTGGTACTGTGAATATTCAACTATTCTGAGGTTGAAAATAACCAATTCACTGTTTCAATACAACATGAAATATCAAAAAGTGAATTCTAAAATCAACTCATTCACCCCTGAAATTTCATAATGAACTGTTCCAGCCTTTGATTTGGAAGAGTTCAAATTGTCTTCAGTGGTGAATGAGTTAAACAGTACTGATTTAGTTTAATGCCGTACATTGCCACAGTATTGTCCAAAGATTGGCTGTTGCTCCGAGTTTCCATTATATACAGCTACGGAGTCCCTGTTACAGTCCGGACTACCGATCAGGTTCAGATCGGTAAAGGTTGCACTGACAACGCGCCGGCCTGGTACGGTGATGAGCCAACGACAGCTGTGTCGTTCTGTGTAGTTACCAGGGTAACCAGGGCTGGTCAAACTCCCGTTGATTCCTGTGATATTACCTCCACAGCCCATACCTGTAACAAACGGGATTGATAAAATTTATCAGACATTTTCCCCCCAAAAAATTATTAAAATCATGTAGCAGTAAAAAGACATATTTAAGACAAATTCATTTCAAAATGTAACCGAGATTAAGGGAAATAATAACCTGCAGAAAATTTGAAGCGAGGATGAAAAGGGGGGATAAATCAGGAAATGTACAAATAAATGTTATTCAACCATATTTGATCAATATCTTTTTCACAATTGTATAGATGTGATATATAAACAAACTTGTTTCACCATTGGTTTTTTAAGTGATTTTGATAGCCTTACGTTGGTCGCTACTTTATCATTACTTTTTCACAGATGTATAATACAGCACATGTCTAGAATTTTGAAAATAACAAATAATTTGGTTACTGTTTTATTTTTGAATTTGAAGTATTTTTGAGGCCAAAGTCATTTTTTTGGTCATAATATCCTTTAGTCAAATTCTTTCAGCCATTCAGGAAAAGTAGTCTTCTAGTGAAAACAGACGACGGGCAGACAATGAAAGCTGCACCACAGCATAACACTGATCAGCTCACGTGGCCCTTTGGGTCAGATATGCTAAAAAAAATATGTGTAAACAGTCACCTGAATTGGACGCCGTATAGGTAATGTCAAATCCTGGATGAGTCAATGATCCGTCGGTTCGGAATCCCAGCCACAATGAATTTCCAGTGCCAAAGATGGGGTCGGGTATAGCGAAGCCACACAGAGTAGCTGCTACAGGTGCTGTAACAGCTGATCCATTTCTCACCTACATCAACAGTAATACGACCCAGTTAACAACAGGCAAATGGCCGTATCACGGGTTACCTGAGTTACGTTGTTTCTGCTACTGATGTGTACACATAGCAAGATATAGTACATAAAAATTGCGGATTCCCTGACTAAATGATGTTTGGGGGTGACCAACATTTAAGCAAGTAATGTTTTAGCAAATGTTATTATGGTCCTATAACACACATTGCTATTGATGACAAACTTAATAAAGCATGGCAGGGCTTTATGTAACTATGTCAGCAATAGAAATATGTGTTATAGGACCATAACAACATTTGCTAAAACATTCATTATTTATATTTACACTTTGATAGAGTATTTATGCTTTATTAAGTTATTTCGAACAGTTCTTTGAACAGCAAATTAAGAAATTGATGACTTTACAACAGGACCATAACAACATTTGCCTTCTCAATGCATTGCAATGGAGGATGCGGAGTAAATGTAAATATATATACATGGAGCGTGTTACTGTTATATAACAGACAAAGCCTGTTATATATATACATAGAGCGTGTTACTGTTATAAAACAGACAAAGCCTGTTATATATATACATAGAGCGTGTAACTGTTATAAAACAGACAAAGCCTGTTATATAATTATATACATAGAGCATGTTACTGTTAGAAAACAGACAAAGCCTGTTATATATATACATAGAGTGTGTAACTGTTATAAAACAGACAAAGCCTGTTATATATATACATAGAGTGTGTTACTGTTAGAAAACAGACAAAGCCTGTTATATATATACATAGAGTGTGCTACTGTTAGAAAACAGACAAAGCCTGTAATATATATACAGAGAGTGTGTAACTATTATAAAACAGACAAAGCCTGTTATCTATATACATAGAGCGTGTTACTGTTATAAAACAGACAAATCCTGTTATATATATACATAGCGCGTGTTACTGTTATAACACAGACAAAGCCTGTTATATGTATACATAGAGCGTGTTACTGTTATAAAACAGATAAAGCCTGTTATTTATATACATAGAGCGTGTAACTGTTATAAAACAGACGAAGCCTGTTATATATATACTTAGAGCGTGTTACTGTTATAAAACAGACAAAGCCTGTTATATATATACATAGAGCGTGTTACTGTTACATAACAGACAAAGCCTACATGTACAATCCCAGTATACCAGATATTAAATGGTGAGTAATATAGAATTAAAATATGCCATAAGCCTGATGATACCCCCAGGTTTGTACAGGTATATTACTAGGAAATTCAAGGCAGTTTTCAGTAAAAATAAAGCTGAAATTTATCTGCTGCCATTTGTAAATTTCTAAAATACACAGATCTGGATGTTAAACCTGTATGTCTCTAAGCTCACCATATAAACACCAAACAACACTAAATCTCACTCTGCTTGGTAGTCCGAAAATTTCAAAATAAACTTGCAACAAATATTTCATTTTCTTGTATTTACTGAACATATTTTAAGAGAATAACATCAAAAAGCCACCAGAATTAATATACAATCACAGTTTCATCAAATTCAGAGTTAATAGTTATATTTAGGTACTTTTAAGGCCTTTTTGTCAATTTTTGGGATTTTCCAGGGCTGTATGAACGCTCTACCTGAAAAAAAGGATGTTAATTTTGATATTGAAATACTTAATTTATTCATTGGCTTCAGCAATGAAGATATCCAGCTTTTATCAAAGATTTTCAAGTAAGTCATTTTTATTTACCTGAGGAGGTCAAGGTTACCGAGGACCTGAGCAGTCGTACTTCACATCGGTCTCCACAAAACTTACGTTTTGTGCATATTATACAGAATTTTCCGGTGAAAAATTTGGACATGCCATTTGTCTTACAATAGGAAACGTATACTGAGCTTTGGATGTAAGAAGTAGAATGGTTTTACAGTGAAATAGACAAGGTGTTTTTTTTCACGTAACAAAGACTGTTCTCGATATGCTTGAGTGACCAAGGTGGTGACCACTGTCAACGCACGTACACATACCCGTTTTGAAGACGTATAGGTAATCTAGCTATACACCTGTAGGTACCTGAACACGAGCTAATAGTACAAGTGAACTATAAAATATACACCGTGGACTATGCCGTCATCTCGGAGTACCAGTACAAGTGCCAGCGCTAAAGGGAAAAATAGATTGAGTGATGTTTCGTGTAACACTACAGAGATGGAGGACAAGTTAGACCAAATAAACAAGACACTTCTCACTTTGATGACAAGGGAGGATATGGTGTTCCAGATGAACAAACTCAAAGAGGAAATTAGACACGAAAACAAAGAAATAGTAGAAAGATTAGAAGGACGAATGTTTGACTTGGAAACAGAAAATGAAGATTTAAAAGAGACAATATCGAAATTAGAAAAGCAAGTGATCGACACAGAAGAGAGACAGAATGAATTATATCATCTACACAACGACCTGGAGCAGCAAGGAAGAAAGAACTCTATCAGAATTTTAGGACTGGAGGACATTGATAGAAACGAAAATGTGGAGGAGTGTGTCACGAAAGTTGTGAAGTTTGTGAACGAAGACCTGAAAGTGAAAGTTCTTAGTGAGGACATAGATATCGCACACAGACTTGGTCCTTTCGTCAGCAGAAGACCGCGTGCGATTATTTGCAAATTCACTAACAGGAGGAAAAAGTTTGAAGTGCTGAAGGCTAGGAAAGTACTGAAGAATTCTGGCAGACATGTGTTTGAGGATCTGACGCGACAAAATCAACAAACTCTTACGCAAGCATACAAACTAGACTGTGTAGAGCATTCGTGGAGTGTGGATGGCAAATTGTTCCTGAAACTGAAAAACGGTAAGAAAAGGCGGCTATTCAGAGAGACAAATTTGACAGAGTCCTATTTGACGAACGATGCTAATTTCTAGCCCAGCAATAAGTGATATGAACATTTAAAACTAATAATGAAATATGTGTGAACAAACCTTACTTTATGACAACATTTATATGTTTTTATATTAATTTCCGGAAAAAATACCGTTTCGTTTCCTTTCTATTCTAATTATAAGAGATGTATGTACTTCCGGTTTTGTGTGTTTACAACCTGTTACA
>NW_018406762.1:621400-637365 GCF_002113885.1 Mizuhopecten yessoensis | reverse complement strand
ATGATTGTATGATGATGGTGATGATTGTATGATGATGATGATATGATGATGATGATAATTATATGTTGATGATGATATATATGAAATGATGACTGAAGATTTTGGATGATGATGGATTATGGCAATGATGATGATTGAATAAGTATATATGAAAGAGGATGAAGAAGATGATAAAGATAATGATGATGATGATGATGATATGTTGATGATGATAGAATGATGACAATGAAATTGATTGTGATAATGCTTAATCCATGTCCGTGTGTGTATATGTGATATATGTGAGAATGCGTGAATGTCCTGTTTATGTATATGTAATGAAAAACTTAGAAAAATAAAACCATTACAAAATTTTTTATTTACCTGCAAGTAGTCGAAGCGGCAGGACCTGTGTGACTCGATGCTGAAGGCGTTGAAGTAGAGTGTGAGCCAGGTGTTTGGGGGCCCTGTAATGACGATCTCACAGTAGATATTGCTGGGATAGTTACCTGGCCAGCCTGGACTGTGTATCTGTCCACTGTATCCACTGTAAGTCCTGTTACAGGCTGTACGGGTCAAAGGTCAAAGTCAGATCAAGGGTGTCAGTAAATACAGAAGAACATAGGTACATACAAAGGATGTATATACATACAAACATGCATACATATTATGTAGTACATGTACATGTTTTGAAAAGTAGGGTTCCTGCTCATTCAGTGTTATTAAACATTATTGTAAAGTTTTTCTTATTAATTTTGAATTAGAACTGGGAAAATTAAGTTCACAAACAGTCTGATATAGGAACTTTCATGTGAAATGCAGTATACATGCTTAAGGGAGACAACTCTAACATAAATCACAGGCATGAAGTGTAGGGTAGCATAAAACTCTAACATAAATCGTAGGATTTAGTTTAAGGTAGCACATAACTTTCAAGGAGATAACACTAACACAAATCACTGGTATTCAGATTAAGGTAGCATATAATCTTTAATCATAGGTGTCAACCTCTAAACCTCCCATGAGGGAGATCTCCCTCATTCCTCATTTCCGATGAGGGAGAAAGTGCATGCGACTTAAACTGCATTGTTCAATTTATCTTTCCCTTTCAATGTATCAAAATAACTCCAAAAAGGCATTTATTCGATTGAGACACACCTGTTATGATCATTATTTTGGTAATTTTGGTCAAAGTGAGGGAGGGTTGACAGCTATGCTTTACTAGGACATGACGTACTATAGGTGTATGACATATAATATTACGTTGGCTTGTCTATAAATCAGACACCATCAAACTAGCTTTACTAGGACATGACGTACTATAGGTGTATGACATATAATATTACGTTGGCTTGTCTATAAATCAGACACCATAAAACTTACTGGCAGTTTGGTACGTTAGTGAGAAGCCGTGACCTATGCCGTTACGTAATGCTTTGTAATTGATCATGGCCGTTTGTCCAACAGACTCAAACAAATTCGGAGGTGTTGACCCACAGTAGTGCATCGACCGCCCGCCATAGCCCTGACAAAGAGTTCAAACACACATATATAGAAGTACAAATAATATATAAAATATAAATATAAACTTTATATATATTTTACAACAATTATGAAAGAAGTTATGTCAACTTATATAATCACTCTTGTTGGCCTGGATGTTTGGGCGCAGGGGGTCTTAGTGTGGGAAGAAACTTGAGTACCCGGAGAAAAGCCACATGATTGGGCAGGTGACCCCATACCTTTTCATGTCCGATTGGGCAATCGAACCCTGGGCCGCCTTGGTGAAAGGTGAGTGCCTTGTCCACTGCACCACCCGACCACCCATATAATTAGTACAAATAATGATTCCATTTCACAGATTTTAGTTTTCAAATAAACAATATTCTAAATCATAAATACTTAATCAAATAATCTAGTATTCATATAAACAATATTTTAACTGGCAAATACTTAATCATCTTCACGAAATAATAAAAGAATAATATGAAATAATGTTCAAAAGGATGCTAGAAGTTCTGGACAGGAAGTTTGAGGTTAAAATCACATTATACACATCGTGGAACCTTCTTCTGTCTCAACTTCAATTTTTCTACTGATTGATTTCACTCGTATGGCACCATAATGAATCTACCAGACCAGCTGTCTCGAGGCCAGTTATGTCACATGTATGATAAGGAATCTACCCAACCAGCTGTCTCGAGGCCAGTTATGTCACATGTAAGGCACCATAAGGAATCTACCAGACCAGCTGTCTCGAGGCCAGTTATGTCACATGTATGATAAGGAATCTACCCGACCAGCTGTCTCGAGGCCAGTTATGTCACATGTAAGGCACCATAAGGAATCTACCAGACCAGCTGTCTCGAGGCCAGTTATGTCACATGTATGATAAGGAATCTACCAGACCAGCTGTCTCGAGGCCAGTTATGTCACATGTATGATAAGGAATCTACCAGACCAGCTGTCTCGAGGCCAGTTATGTCACATGTATGATAAGGAATCTACCAGACCAGCTGTCTCGAGGCCAGTTATGTCACATGTATGATAAGGAATCTACCAGACCAGCTGTCTCGAGGCCAGTTATGTCACATGTATGATAAGGAATCTACCAGACCAGCTGTCTCGAGGCCAGTTATGTCACATGTATGATAAGGAATCTACCAGACCAGCTGTCTCGAGGCCAGTTATGTCACATGTATGATAAGGAATCTACCAGACCAGCTGTCTCGAGGCCAGTTATGTCACATGTATGATAAGGAATCTACCAGACCAGCTGTCTCGAGGCCAGTTATGTCACATGTATGATAAGGAATCTACCAGACCAGCTGTCTCGAGGCCAGTTATGTCACATGTATGATAAGGAATCTACCAGACCAGCTGTCTCGAGGCCAGTTATGTCACATGTATGATAAGGAATCTACCAGACCAGCTGTCTCGAGGCCAGTTATGTCACATGTATGATAAGGAATCTACCAGACCAGCTGTCTCGAGGCCAGTTATGTCACATGTATGATAAGGAATCTACCAGACCAGCTGTCTCGAGGCCAGTTATGTCACATGTATGATAAGGAATCTACCAGACCAGCTGTCTCGAGGCCAGTTATGTCACATGTATGATAAGGAATCTACCAGACCAGCTGTCTCGAGGCCAGTTATGTCACATGTATGATAAGGAATCTACCAGACCAGCTGTCTCGAGGCCAGTTATGTCACATGTATGATAAGGAATCTACCAGACCAGCTGTCTCGAGGCCAGTTATGTCACATGTATGATAAGGAATCTACCAGACCAGCTGTCTCGAGGCCAGTTATGTCACATGTATGATAAGGAATCTACCAGACCAGCTGTCTCGAGGCCAGTTATGTCACATGTATGATAAGGAATCTACCAGACCAGCTGTCTCGAGGCCAGTTATGTCACATGTATGATAAGGAATCTACCAGACCAGCTGTCTCGAGGCCAGTTATGTCACATGTATGATAAGGAATCTACCAGACCAGCTGTCTCGAGGCCAGTTATGTCACATGTATGATAAGGAATCTACCAGACCAGCTGTCTCGAGGCCAGTTATGTCACATGTATGATAAGGAATCTACCAGACCAGCTGTCTCGAGGCCAGTTATGTCACATGTATGATAAGGAATCTACCAGACCAGCTGTCTCGAGGCCAGTTATGTCACATGTATGATAAGGAATCTACCAGACCAGCTGTCTCGAGGCCAGTTATGTCACATGTATGATAAGGAATCTACCAGACCAGCTGTCTCGAGGCCAGTTATGTCACATGTATGATAAGGAATCTACCAGACCAGCTGTCTCGAGGCCAGTTATGTCACATGTATGATAAGGAATCTACCAGACCAGCTGTCTCGAGGCCAGTTATGTCACATGTATGATAAGGAATCTACCAGACCAGCTGTCTCGAGGCCAGTTATGTCACATGTATGATAAGGAATCTACCAGACCAGCTGTCTCGAGGCCAGTTATGTCACATGTATGATAAGGAATCTACCAGACCAGCTGTCTCGAGGCCAGTTATGTCACATGTATGATAAGGAATCTACCAGACCAGCTGTCTCGAGGCCAGTTATGTCACATGTATGATAAGGAATCTACCAGACCAGCTGTCTCGAGGCCAGTTATGTCACATGTATGATAAGGAATCTACCAGACCAGCTGTCTCGAGGCCAGTTATGTCACATGTATGATAAGGAATCTACCAGACCAGCTGTCTCGAGGCCAGTTATGTCACATGTATGATAAGGAATCTACCAGACCAGCTGTCTCGAGGCCAGTTATGTCACATGTATGATAAGGAATCTACCAGACCAGCTGTCTCGAGGCCAGTTATGTCACATGTATGATAAGGAATCTACCAGACCAGCTGTCTCGAGGCCAGTTATGTCACATGTATGATAAGGAATCTACCAGACCAGCTGTCTCGAGGCCAGTTATGTCACATGTATGATAAGGAATCTACCAGACCAGCTGTCTCGAGGCCAGTTATGTCACATGTATGATAAGGAATCTACCAGACCAGCTGTCTCGAGGCCAGTTATGTCACATGTATGATAAGGAATCTACCAGACCAGCTGTCTCGAGGCCAGTTATGTCACATGTATGATAAGGAATCTACCAGACCAGCTGTCTCGAGGCCTGTTATGTCACATGTATGATAAGGAATCTACCAGACCAGCTGTCTCGGGGCCAGTTATGTCACATGTATGATAAGGAATCTACCAGACCAGCTGTCTCGAGCCCAGTTATGTCACATGTATGATAAGGAATCTACCAGACCAGCTGTCTCGAGGCCAGTTATGTCACATGTATGGCATCAGTGTAACAGTATGTCTTTATCATTTCCACTAAAAAAGCAACAAGTACAGAAAGCTTTGGAAAAAACATGATGATATAGATATTTTATTTTTAATATTGATAAGAAATGCACTCTTGTTTGTAAACCTCAGCAGTGATCTGTAAGTGTAGGACATAAGGTCAAGATTTGTAAGACATGAGTGTTTAGATCTGTAAGACATGAGTGTTTAGATCTGAAAGACATGAGAGTTTAGATCTGAAAGACATATAAGACATGAGTGTTAATCTGTACGACATGGGAGTGTAGATATGTTAGACATGGGAGTTTGGATCTGTATGACATTGGATCGGAGTGTAGATCTGTAAGACATGGGAGTTTGGATCTGTATGACATGGGATCGGAGTGTAAATCTGTTAGACATGGGAGTTTGGATCTGTATGACATGGAATTGGTGTGTAGATCTGTAAGACATGGGATCGGAGTGTAGATCTGTATGACATGGGATCGGTGTCTAGATCTGTAAGACATGGGAGAGTAGATCTGAATGACATGGGATCGGTGTGAAGATCTGTAAGACATGGGATCGCGGTGTGGATCTGTAAGACATGGGAGGGTAGATCTGAATGACATGGGATCGGAGTGTAGATCTGTAAGACATTGGAGTTTGGATCTGTATGACATTGGATCGGAGTGTAGATCTGTTAGACATGGGAGTGTAGATATGTTAAACATGGGAGTTTGGATCTGAATGACATGGGATCGGTGTGAAGATCTGTAAGACATGGGATCGGTGTGTGGATCTGTATGACATGGGAGCGGTGTGTAGATCTGTAAGACATTGGAGTTTGGATCTGTATGACATTGGATCGGAGTGTAGATCTGTAAGACATGGTATCGGAGTGTAGATCTGTAAGACATGCGATCGGAGTGTAAATCTGTTAGACATGGGAGTGTAGATATGTTATACATGGGAGTTTTGAGCTGTATGACATTGGATCGGAGTGTAGATCTGTTAGACATGGGAGTGTAGATATGTTAGACAGGGGAGTTTGGATCTGTATGCCATGGAATCGGTGTGTAGATCTGTGTGACATGGGATCGGTGTGTGGATCTGTATGACATGGGATCGGATAGAAGATATGTAAGACATGGGAGTTTGGATCGGTATGACATGGGATCGGTGTGTAGATCTGTAAGACATGGGATCGGAGTGTAAATCTGTAAGACATGGGATCGGTGTGTAGATCTGTAAGACATGGGATCGGGGTGTGGATCTGTAAGACATGGGAGTGTAGATCTGAATGACATGGGATCGAAGTGTAGATCTGTAAAACTGGAGAATTGAACAAGAAGTGAACGAGACTTACCAGTGGCGAGTCTCTAAACTCAACATATTCATTGCTACAACTTGAGTCGCTGTCCAAGTTGATTGTTGTCATTGTAAATCGAACGCGCTCATTATAGTTTGGGGCATCTACAGTCCAGCGACATTGTATTGGCTCGTCCGGTGGGAAGAAGGACGCGCCAGGAGACGTGATTGTCTGGGGAACATTCGAAGAAATCACAGCTCCACCACATAGAGCTAAAACAGTCAAATAAAGCAGACAATTAAAATCTGTTTTAATCACCATATCGCCTGAAGTTACAAACATCCCAAACAGATCAGTATCAAATTCATAGCCATTTCTTTTCCTCTAGTGTAAATGCTTACAAACGCTTGCATTAAACAACTTTTACTTTTGAAATTTGAATCAGTTCTTAAGATTATTTTCTCTTACAAAAATACTGAAAACTGAAATTTCCCCTGTTAGAGTTCTGAATTTAAAGGTACTTTGAAAAAACTTTCTGCAAATTTTTTTGCTGGGAAACTAATTTGCATACAAAATCTGAAAAGTTGCTGAAACCTTGCTTCAAAAACTACACCTATTTCAACACCAGTGTCGCAACATTACTAAACATTTTGTGTCTGCATGCTACACACTCTTATCAGAAATCTGCATACAAAGGCTGGACAATGTCTGCAAGGTTGCAGTAACTGTCTGCAAGATTCCTCTGATTTCAAGGACAGTGTACTTACATGGAGTTTGGGTATAAGTAGCGTTAAAACCGGCATTCGTAACAGACAGGTCTGTGGAAAACCGAACTGTGAGGAAGTTGGAGGTGGACCGGATTACTCCAGGGGCATTGGTGCCGCAGTAAGTACCGATCAGAGGCTCAGTAGTTCCCATTCCATCATAGATCTACAATACATTCTTGGATTTGAAAGATTTCACATAGCCCAAACTTTTAAAAGTTTTCTACCAAAGTTTTGTCACATTGCCCACTTCAACAGACGGCTCAGAGAGGGCATTTTTTTTCATGTTAAACAAGAAAACGCAGCTGAGCCGTTGGACACCAGCTCTTTAGACAAAAATCACTTACTGACAGTCCAACAACCACGAGAGACAGATCCCACACACATGAAATTTATTCTTCGATTATCAATGGCATTTATTTTAACCTTCAGAATATTCTGTTCACGCTCAATATCCTCACATGCTGCACTATTGTCACTCGATAAGTTACCAAAGGCACGAAAAAGTACATTGTTTTACTGCATGTTTAAATGTCAACAATTTGGTAAACTTGCCGTTTTTTACAAAGATTATATTTTATACACTTTTAAATAAACTATCAACTGTCTTCAGGGTTGAAGTGCAGTAATAGCCCCTTTTTAATTCAATTTTACATAAAATGTCAATATCTGGTGGAGGATACTTGTCAAAGATGTTGATACCTCTCTAGTCTTCAACGAAAACAATCACCAATAACGCCAGTTTTCTGGTTGTAATTGTAATTGTTTTAAACGGGTGTAGCACATATCTAGTGTTAACTGAAAAATCATTAAATTTGTACAGCAAATATTTCTACATCAGAAAAGTGCGGGAATTTGAAGCGTACTGTTTGACGTCAGGTTTTAATGACGTCACGCTTGACAACAATGCAGAGCGCCATTTTGAATGGGGTTCTCAATGCAAATTTTGTCGTTGCTACTATTATCTGGTAAGATTTTCAAACAAAAATGATATCAATGGTGTAGTTATGTTAATTCATGATATCAACTGGTAAAATGTAATAAATACAGATATCTTAGGGTTTTACTAGTAATATACTTTTGTAGATAGTATGCGGCCGCAATTTCCCAGAAGGCTTTCACACATGGGAAAGCACCGAAAGTGGACAAAGTGTTTATACAGATCAAACCCAGCGACGCACAAGGCACCACTGAGGGGTTTGAAAAAAAGTATAACATCACTATACCAAAATTGGGACACTTTATAGATAAATATCAATGTTCTTTATACCGTACTATCAGTTCCAAAAATGTTTGTTCATTTTTCATAAATAGATACTTTCCACTTTTCATTTCTGTTACAAGTTGGTATTTCGGGCGCATGGTTCTATAAATAGAATGCGAAATACTATCAGGGTTACGTAGGCCCTTGAACCGGCGCTACTGTACCCTTGACATTTTTTAGAATGAAAGAGGGTTCTGATTATCTTCTCTAAACTAGCATATTAATTTTGATAAAATAGACTTTTGATAATGATATCCAAATAAAAAGTGTCGCACGGCACGTAAATCAGGAAAGTTTTGTTTTGGTAATTATTCTCATCTTTAAATTGTCCATGTAACGATAATCAGCATCCAATAAAGCTTATATACAGTTTAATTATCATAAAAGTATTACCAAATGAAAACTGTATACATAAAAGTACTTCTTTGCATTGCATGACAGTTTCTTGTGTCGGTTTCCCATAAGTGTCCTGTTTGGGGTACTGTCCCAATTTGGGTACAGTGGCGTTAGCCAGTGAACATGCAAGAAATTACCGTACATATCCTATATCTAATGTATTCGTTCTTTGTCTCACCTTTAGCGAATCAAAGTGACATGCTGTTGCCGATTCTATGTCGACTGTTGGGATCGACAGGACAACCAATTGATCATCGCCGACAATAATTGTCCACAGGCAATCCTGATCGTTCTCATAGCGACCGCTGCCATCAATATCTATGCTCCCAAAAGATCCTGACGTTGTGTTCAGTATTCCTCCACATCCCTGTAATACACCTGTGGGGAGTTCAAAGGTCACAGGTTAATTAATTTGTACCCGGCTTCATGTCACTTCTACTTCTGCTATTCCTCCTAGTACAGGAGGGGGGGGGGGGGGGGGGGGGTGTATTTAAGATCCACATAAGGGAATCAGCCTGTTTTCGCCTCAAAATCAAAAGTGACCAGATCATCACTCTACCCACTCGGTTTCATCCCCCCCCCCCCCCCCCCCAGATTCAAATTTTTGACAACAATTTGCTTCGGTTTTACCATTTACGTCTCAAAAAAGAAAAATGGAGAAATTTGAGCACATTATTTTTACTAAGCAGCATTAGATCTTTAAGCAGTTTAATGTTTGAAATTTATTTATACCTTGGTACAGACCAAATCCACCCTGTAACCTTAAAACAAGAGGCCCAGAGGGCCTATATCGCTCACCTGAATATGTTTAAAATAATTGGTATGAAGTAAAGATATAGCACTCCATGGTAGGTGCTGTAAGTACATATGAAATTTCAGAAAGATCCATCCAGTACTTGAGATATAGCGAGAACAAACTTCAAACAGAGCCCTACCCCTATGCCCCTAAGGGGGTCATACCCACCAATTATACAAAATTGAGACCGCTTGGCCCAAGGATGCTCCAGACTAAATTAGGATAAAATTAACTTAATCCCTGTGGTAGAAGAAGGATTTTAAAGGTTTTACCTCTATTTCCCCTATTGGGCCCTGACTCTCTGCCTCCAGGGGGGTTAGACACACTGTTAATACAAAATTGGTTCCCCTTCACCCAAGGACGCCTCATACCAAATTTGGACAAAATCCTGTCATTCGTACAGAAGAAGGTATTTTAAGAATTTGCTATGTTTCCCCTATTGGGCCTCTCCCTTCTGCCCCCAGGGAGGCCACACTCGCTGTTTATACGAAATTGAGTCCCTTTTGCCCAAGGATGCTCCAGACTAAATTAGGATAAAATCCCTATGGTAGAAGGAGGATTATAAAGGTTTTACTTCTATTTCCCCTATTGGGCCCCACCCTCAGGTCACAGGAGGGCCACACCCACTAGTACTGTTTATACAAAATTGGTTCCCCCTCACCCAAGAATGCTTCAGACCAAATATGGACCAAATCCTTTCAATCCTACAGAAGAAGAAGGATTTTAAAGAATGATTTGCTATGTTTCCCCGATTGGGCCCCACCCCTCAGGCCCCTTGGGGGGCCAGACCTATGGATTATACAAAGTTTGTTTCCCTTCACCCAAGGATGCTTCTGACCAAATATGGAACAAATCCTTTCATTCCTACAGAAGAAGAAGTATATTAAAGAATTTGCTATATTTCCCCTATTGGGCCCCGCCCTTCAGCCCCCAGGGGGGCCAGACCCACCGTTTATACAAAATTGGTTCCCCTTTACCCAAGAATGCTTCAGACCAAATCCTTTCATTCCTACAGAAGAAGAAGAGAATAATTGGCTATGTTTCCCCTATTTGGCCATGCCCCTCGGCCCCTGGGGGGCCAGATCCACGGTTTATACAAAATTGGTTCCCCATCCCCTAAGGATTCTTCTGACCAAATATGGAACAAATCCTTTCATTCCTACTGAAGAAGAAGGATTTTAAAGAATTTGCTATATTTCCCCTATTTGGCCCTGCCCCTCAGCCCCCAGGAGGGCCAGACCCACCATTTATACAAAATTGAGTCCCCTTGGCCTAAAGATGCTACAGACCAAATTTAGTCAAAATCTAATTGGCCGTTCAGGACTAGTAGCGTTTTAAAGGAAAAGTTGACGGACGGACGAACGACAGACGGACGACTGACGACGGATGCTGCGGTATGGTATAAGCTCACCATGGTCCTTCGGACCAGGTGAGCTAAAAACATGTCGGTGCTACACTTATAGCCCCACTGCAAACACAGTTTCCTAAAATTTCTTAACCCTTAAAGTTCTTATCATTCTTCAAAGAATTTTCTATGGTGTTGAATTAATTGTTTTTGTGCATATCTAGCTCAACATTTCCATGTTATGAACATTTAATCCTGTCCAGTTGCTTTTTAAAACTGAACAGAAATCCACATAGATTATGTCTATAATCTCCTGGATACACACCTATCTTGGGTGTATCTACTACAAACAAGAGATCCCAGAGGAATCTTGGCGCCCACCTTTGTACCATCTTCATTAGTTCTTTGTCAGTTCGATCTTTTCCCTTCTTTCCTCTAATCCGTTTGATCGAGTGATGTTAACAGTAAATGCACCGTCAGGTAACTTTTGATCTAAACTTAATACTGATGTGTATGAAAGCCAACCTTCAAAGTGAGTTTGTCATTTCACATATTTACTAGTAGAGTACTTAATGTGAAAGAAATAGAATTGATCATTGCAATATGAGAAAGATCTGTTTAGTTCTTCTTTTATTCCATTTTGTTTTTATGATCAGTCTCAAAATATAATGTGCACAACGAAGGATCAAGGGGAACCTACATTTAAAATTTGAGAAGGATCCCTCGCGTACTTCCCGAGAAATAGCGATAACAAACTTTCACTATCCAAATCCAAGATGGCTGCCTGACGGCCATGTTGTTTATCGGATCAGTCTCATAAGTTGGCCGGCACAGCTAAGGCCCAAGGGAAACCTAAATATAAAATTTAAGAAAGATCCCTCTGGTACTTCTTGAGAAATAGCGATAACAAACTTTCACTATCAAAATCCAAGATGGCTGCCTGTCGGCCATGTTGTTTATCGGATCAGTCTCATAAGTTGGCCGGCACAGCTAAGGACCAAGGGAAACCTACATATAAAATTTAAGAAAGATCCCTCTGGTACTTCTTGAGAAATAGCGATAACAAATTTTCACTAACAAAATCCAAGATGGCTACCTGTCGGCCATGTTATTTATCCGATCAGTCTCAAAAGTTGCCCTGCACAGCTTAGGACTAAGGGAAACCTACATATACAATTTGAGAAAGATCCCTCAGGTACTTCTTGAAAAATAGCGATAACAAACTTTCACTGTTGTTTAAGGACGGACGACGGACGGACGACGGACCTCGGACGCAGGGTGATTTGAACTTTACAAAAATATTCACCAAATCCTTTCTGTAACCCGAGTCCTAGAAATCTTTACTGAAATACTCACTACCGGTAAACTGTTAAATACTCACTACCGGTAAATTGTTTCAGTAAATTCCTACGAACTTTTTACAGCAATAAACAACAATAACATTTTAGGAGAAGACTGGTATAGACCTAGCCTGTAGGAGCAGACTGGTATGGGCTTAGCCTGTAGGAAAAGACTGGTATAGACCTAGCCTGTAGGAGAAGACTGGCATAGAATTAGCCTGTAGGAGAAGACTGGTATAGGCTTAGACTGTAGGAGAAGACTGGTATAGACCTAGCATGTAGGAGAAGACTGGTATAGACCTAGCCTGCAGGAGCAGACTGGTATAGACGTAGCCTGTAGGAGACGACTGGTATAGACCTAGCCTGTAGGAGCAGACCGGTATAGACTTAGTTTGTAGGAGAAGACTGGCATAGACTTAGCCTGCACGAGAAGACTGGTATAGACGTAGCCTGTGGGAGAAGACTGGTATAGACCTAGCCTGCAGGAGCAGACTGGTATAGACGTAGCCTGTAGGAGAAGACTGGGATAGACCTAGCCTGTAGGAGAAGACTGGTATAGGCTTATCCTGTAGGAGAAGACTGGTATAGACCTAGCATGTAGGAGAAGACTGGTATAGACGTAGTTTGTAGGAGAGGACTGGTATAGACGTAGCCTGTAGGAGAAGCCTGGTATAGACGTAGCCTGTAGGAGAAGACTGGAATAGACCTAGCCTGTAGGAGAAGACTGGGATAGACCTAGCCTGTAGGAGAAGACTTGTATAGACTTAGCCTGTAGGAGAAGACTGGTATATACTAAGCCTGTAGGAGAAGACTGGTATAGGCTTATCCTGTAGGAGAAGACTGGTATAGACATAGCCGGTAGGAGAAGACTGGTATAGACCTAGCATGTAGGAGAAGACTGGTATAGACCTAGCCTGCAGGAGCAGACTGGTATAGACGTAGCCTGTAGGAGAAGACTGGAATAGACCTAGCCTGTAGGAGCAGACGGGTATAGACGTAGCCTGTAGGAGAAGACTGGTATAGGCTTATCCTGTAGGAGAAGACTGGTATAGACGTAGCATGTAGGAGAAGACTGGTATAGACGTAGTTTGTAGGAGAGGACTGGTATAGACGTAGCCTGTAGGAGAAGACTGGGATAGACCTAGCCTGTAGGAGAAGACTGGTATAGACCTAGCCTGTAGGAGCAGACTGGTATAGACTTAGTTTGTAGGAGAAGACTGGTATAGACTTAGCCTGTAGGAGAAGACGGGTATAGACCTAGCCTGTATGAGAAGACTGGTATAGTCTTAGCCTGTAGGAGAAGAATGGTATAGACGTAGCATGTAGGAGAAGTCTGGTATAGACGTAGCCTGTGGGAGAAGACTGGTATAGGCTTAGCCTGTAGGAGAAGACTGGTATAGACGTAGCATGTAGGAGAAGACTGGTATAGACGTAGCCTGTAGGAGAAGACTGGTATAGACGTAGCCTGTAGGAGAAGACTGGTATAGACCTAGCCTGTAGGAGCAGACTGGTATAGACTTAGCCTGAAGGAGAAGACTGGTATAGACCTAGCCTGTAGGAGAAGACTGGTATAGACTTAGCCTGTAGGAGAAGACTGGTATAGACTTAGCCTGTAGGAGAAGACTGGTATAGACTTAGCTGGTAGGAGAAGACTGGTATAGACTTAGCCCGTAGGAGAAGACTGGCATAGACTTAGCCTGTAGGAGAAGACTGGTATAGGCTTAGCCTGTAGGAGAAGACTGGTATAGGCTTAGCTTGTAGGAGAAGACTGGTATAGACTTAGCCTATAGGAGAAGACAGGTATAGACTTAGCCTATTGTCTCATCTTTTTTAATATGTTCTTCATTCTCAACTCTGTACTTTCTATTGTTTTATATAAACACTTACATATTAATAATAAAATACTTTGAAGTTCAAGTTGTCTGTAATCAGTTAGAAACTTTTATGGGTGGTCAGGTGGCGCAGTGTATAGTGCACTTGCCTTGCACCAAGTTGACCGGGGTTCGATTTCCCGATCGGATGTGAAAAGGTATGGGTTCACCTGCCCGACCTCCTGGGTTTTCTCCGGGTACTCCAGTTTCCTCCCACATTAAGATCCTTCGCGAGCTAACATCCGCGCCAACAACAGTGATTATTATAAGTTGAACTAACTTGTTTCATAATTGTTGTAAAATATATAAAGTTTATATATATTGAACTTTTATAGAAAGCTCACCAAACCCTGTCCTGTAACCTGCTGTAAAGCCTGTCCCCGCCACGGAGAAGTCGCTGATAAAATTGACCAAAAGGGTGTTTGATGTGGTACGGACCATTTCAGGAACCACGTTACCACAGTAACGGCCAATGAGGGGGGAGGACAAATCTCCACCATCACGGAGGTCCACATAGTCATATCGACAAGAGGAATGGGCCTCCAGATCAAATGCTGTAAATCTGTGGATAAAGTTTGGAAGATATTACCCTAAACATGCTTATTTTTCCAGTTTAGATTAATAAGAGAATTGCATTTAGTATGAAAAATAGCAAAAACAAGAGCACCGCGAGCGGAAGAATGATACGCCCGTCAGACCCTCGGAAGGGTATTAATATATATGGAGGCAGGTAGTGACATATGACATAAATGTGTTTACTGCCACCGTTTTGTTGGTGACTGTAACCTTGCCATTCATTTACTGTTTATGACACAAGCTATTTTGTGTTTCAGAATTACACTTTCGGGGTCAATGTAAGCTTTTACTAAAACTAGAACCTTGGCTTTGAGGTAAGGAGCTTTGGTATGAGAAGCTGGACATGACAACAAAACCGGTTATATCTGTTAAACATGTTTGGTTTTTGTATTACCATACTAAATTTGAAAGGAATTAAACAAACATTTAAAAATTTCTTGCATTTTCGATGGAATGCCCTTATTTGGCAATTAAAAAGGGCATTAATTATAACTCTGCCGCCAAGTAGTTTGATAAAAATACTGCACAAAAACAAATGATTCCACTTTAACAGTTTAAAAGTAATGACCCACAGAAGATATTCCTGAAAACTTTGCACTTATTTCACTTTTGACCTTGGGGTCAAGGTCACAGTGACCTAAAGACAGTGTGCACATCGTTTGTGGATGATGCAGATATACTGCAAACTTTATCAAAATATCTTCAACTTAGCACTTATTTGATCATATCATTAGAGGAATTGCCTACTTCTAAATTATAAAATGCGTATATGATCAAATTCTAATTGAAATTGTCCCCATTACAGAAGTCTTCAAAACTGACCCCAAACTCGCAAATGATGCTTGGATAGAGTTAACAATGGCATCCTATACTTGCATACTAAGTTTAATCAAAATTAGACACAGTGAGGGATCATAAGCATCACCTTGGCATGCACCTTCAAATGTTTCAAAACAATCCGACATTTTGGACCTTTGACCTTGAGGTAAAAGCCAGTGACCTTATGACACTGCATTGCACATCATCTGAAGGTGATGCAGTTATCCTGAAAGTGTCATCAAGATATCTTTAATGGTTAAAAAGTATCAGCCCGGACAAGATGTTCCGGAAAGAATTGCACATTCTAGACATACAGAGCTGTATGACCTTAGGGTCAAGGTCACAATGACCTTATGATAGTGCACTGCACATCGTCTATGGGATGATGCAGGTATACTTTAAGTTTCATCAAGATATCTTTAACACTTTAAAAGTTACAGCCCAGACAAAATCACATTAGAAGAACCAGAACCAGAAGAACCAGTACTAATACAATATATGTCCTTTCATGCGAAGGGAAGACATAATAAAACCTTGATATAATGCCCCTCGTTTATAAATACAGTAAAACCTTGAGATAATGTCCCTCGTTTATATATACAGTAAAACCTTGATATAATGCCCCTCGTTTATATATACAGTAAAACCTTGATATAATGCCCCTCGTTTATATATACAGTAAAAC
>NW_018406762.1:596898-611591 GCF_002113885.1 Mizuhopecten yessoensis | reverse complement strand
ATACAGTAAAACCTTGATATAATGTCCATTGTTTATATATATACAGTAAAACCTTGATATAATGCCCCTCGTTTATATAAATACAGTAAAACCTTGATATAATGTCCAACGTTTATATAAATACAGTGAAACCTTGATATAATGTCCATTGTTTATATATATACAGTAAAACCTTGATATAATGTCCATTGTTTATATATATACAGTAAAACCTTGATATAATGCCCCTCGTTTATATAAATACAGTAAAACCTTGATATAATGTCCCTCGTTTATATATACAGTAAAACCTTGATATAATGTCCATCATTTATTTATACAATAAAAACCTTGATATAATGTCCATCGTTTATAAATACAGTAAAACCTTGATATAATGTCCATTGTTTATATAAATACAGTAAAACCTTGATATAATGTCCATCGTTTGCCACCTAACTTCCTGTCAACATATTTCAAGGTCTTCCTTCTGTTTTTCAATTGATCACCAAACACATTAATTAAAATTTCTCTGGACAACAGGTGGCAGTATGACGAGGGTTAACTGTGCATTCTTACTTGAAATAGATGGCACGGTCGGGAGCCACTGTGATGAGCCAGGTGCAGTTAGCGTTGTGATGGTACTGCGACGGCTGCTGCGGAGTTTGGATATATCCGTACACACCTGTGTAAATTCCGCCACATTCTGTACAACAGACAAATCATATTTGAATAATAACGGGAAACATTTTATCAATGACATTCATGATTGATCATTCCTTACACGGAACCAGAGGTATCTCCGATAGTTATCTTTTTGGGACAATTCAACAATGGGCCTGTATCGTTCAGTTGCCATTCATTCTACACCTGTGTCCTTCAAAGGTAGTCAAGGTCAAATTAGAAAAAGCTGTTTAAAAAAATATTTACACATTTGACTTCTGCAACCTTGGAAGTTGAGCAAGGTATTTAATTTGAATAAACAGCCCTTTACTCCAGCATGTCACTGGCCATTATCATCACAATAAGTCTTTTGGTTATTCAGAAGACGTCATATAAAGTGATCTGGAATATAAGTCACGGTCACAAATGTTTGCATTCAATGTTAGCACACTGTTGTAAAAAACAAAGTCATGACTTTACGCAACTTGGTTCTTTAGGTGAAGATGTTTTAGCGTTTTAACATTCAATTTGAATCAAATTGTATTGTAAAGGCCCCATATTTGCCATTTTCTTGACAGATTTTGTTTTCTTCACATACTTTGTAGACCTTATACTAAGGACGCAACAAAATAAATATCAAATCATACGACTGCTGGTTTGTTGCTAGATCATATTTGCTCAGATTCTTTGTATTTGACAAAACACTAGCTAAAACGACTGTCTCAGTATAGCTATTTTTTCTGAAAATTATCAGTATGTGCCCTGAGGCACAACGCATTCGACAACTCCTGTCACAAGTTTTTTTTTTACGATTCACTGGGTGAACATCATGTAAGCGACGTAGCTCAGGTAAGGCCTGTATACGGAAGTATTTTGGAGAATATTTACACGATTCCTGCCAGAAAATGGATTCGCGTTCCGCAATAAGAGGAATCAGTATTGGGAAGTTCATTATTATTATTACTACTGTATAATAGAGAAAAAAACGATTCTGTACATTGCCATTTTTGTCAGTATCAAGTGTGATTGATTTTGAGAAAGATCGGTATAGGGAAGTTCCACTGTAGATAGAGAACAAATAGCAACCAATTGCACAAAGCTAATACTTGGCCTTTTGAGTCGGATAAGCTAAAGTATACTCCATGGTGCACTTGACTCACCAGAGGTTCGATAGTCCAGGATGAATCCACGCGCGACGATGGACTGGTCTGTTCGGAACTGGAGAAACATGGTGCCCAGTGAACTTACGGCTTGTGGGATTGTGTTACCGCAGAACTTGCCTAGACGTCGCCCGGAGGAACTGTTTCCAGTAAACGCCTGGAGGTAGTCATATTGACACCTGCTGCCTCCTGCTAATTTAAATTGGACTTCATGGTAAAAATCATTTGCAGCATTGGTGTAAAAACCCGCCATCTTTACGATAAGGATTTTGAAAAAGTTAACTTCAACTCTACGATGATCCTTGTTTAGACCTGTCCCTTACCCCTCTCAAAAGCAACCATCTTCATTATACCTTCTTGGCCAACAAGAGTGTTTAATCTACCAATAGGTTGAAATAACCATATTTTGCCACTTCTCCCTATTTTGGAGGGAGACTCCCTATTTTGGAGGGAGACAGTGAGTGACTTGAATGAGTGAATGAGTCCCTACTTTGGAGGGAGACTCCCTATTTTGGAGGCAGACAGTGAGTGAGTTGAATGAGTTAATGAGTCCCTATTTTGGAGGGAGACTTCCTATTTTGGACGGAGACAGCGAGTGAGCTGAATGAGTGAATGAGTCCCTATCTTGGAGGGAGACTCCCTATTTTGGAGGGAGACGTCCTATTTTAGAGGGAGACAGTGAGTGAGTTGAATGATTGAATGAGTCCCTATTTTGGAGGGAGACTCCCTATTTTGGAGGGAGACGTCCTATTTTAGAGGGAGACAGTGAGTGAGTTGAATGAGTGAATGAGTCCCTATTTTGGAGGGAGACGTCCTATTTTGGAGGGAGACAGTGAGTGAGTTGAATGAGTGAATGAGTCCCTCTTTTGGAGGGAGACTTCCTATTTTGGAGGGAGACAGTGAGCGAGTTGAATGAGTGAATGAGTACCTATTTTGGAGGGAGACTTCCTATTTTGGAGGGAGACAGTGAGTGGGTTGAATGAGTGAATGAGTCCCTATTTTGGAGGGAGACTTCCTATTTTGGGGGGAGACAGTGAGTGAGTTGAATGAGTGAATGAGTCCCTCTTTTGGAGGGAGACTTCCTATTTTGGAGGGAGACAGGGAGTGAGTTGAATGAGTGAATGAGTCCCTATTTTGGAGGGAGACGTCCTATTTTGGAGGGAGACAGTGAGTGAGTTGAATGAGTGAGTGAGTCCCTATTTTGGAGGGAGACTTCCTATTTTGGGGGGAGACAGTGAGTGAGTTGAATGAGTGAATGAGTACCTATTTTGGAGGGAGACTTCCTATTTTGGAGGGAGACAGTGAGCGAGTTGAATGAGTGAATGAGTACCTATTTTGGAGGGAGACTTCCTATTTTGGAGGGGGACAGTGAGTGAGTTGAATGAGTGAATGAGTACCTATTTTGGAGGGAGACTTCCTATTTTGGAGGGAGACAGGGAGTGAGTTGAATGAGTGAATGAGTCCCTATTTTGGAGGGAGACTTCCTATTTTGGGGGGAGACAGTGAGTGAGTTGAATGAGTGAATGAGTACCTATTTTGGAGGGAGACTTCCTATTTTGGAGGGGGACAGTGAGTGAGTTGAATGAGTGAATGAGTCCCTATTTTGGAGGGAGACGTCCTATTTTGGAGGGAGACAGTGAGTGAGTTGAATGAGTGAGTGAGTCCCTATTTTGGAGGGAGACTTCCTATTTTGGGGGGAGACAGTGAGTGAGTTGAATGAGTGAATGAGTACCTATTTTGGAGGGAGACTTCCTATTTTGGAGGGAGACAGGGAGTGAGTTGAATGAGTGAATGAGTCCCTATTTTGGAGGGAGACTTCCTCTTTTGGAGGGGGACAGTGAGTGAGTTGAATGAGTGAATGAGTCCCTATTTTGGAGGGAGACTCCCTATTTTGAGCATGAATTTGCTATTTCCATTTTCAAAGTGATGGTTCCCCCTAGGGTGTACACACACACATGTTATTGATGTTTTAATTTAAAGCATGTGTGATCTCCCCCATTGTTATTACAAAAAGTTGGCAAGGATGATAATTGTTTTAAAATGAATAAAGTTTATGTTTTGTTACCATTGAAGCATTAAGGTAGGGTAACTTTGGCAGAGTGGAATTTGAGATCCCCCCCCCCTTTTAAAATAAATATTTTTATTATTTTTTCAAGAGTATTTTTGAATGGAATTGGGGGGGGGGGGGGGGAATAATAAAAAAAACTTGAATAAATAAAAATATTTAAACTTTGTTGATTAATCTTTTTCAAAATAAAAATACTAAAATCAGTAAATCAGTTCAGCCATTCTGGATAAGAAGAATTTTGATAAAAATAACCATGCCATAGGAATGATATCCATTGATTAAGAGATTTCATTAAAAAAAGGAAGCTTACCTTCTAGTTCAAACACAATGAAGTTTAGGACAATAAAACGCTGTGGGTCTGTCTTGATGGTGTAGTTACATAGAAGGCCATTCTCGTACTGCTGGGGATATCCAGGGGAGAAAATTCTACCCGTCAACTCTGTGAACTCTGACCCACAACCTGATAATAAAGAATTACAAATGAAGGGAAAATTGTTAATTAAATTTAAATACGGCAAACCTGATAAAATAAGATTGACAAGAGATTTATTTTTGTGAACAAAAACATGTCTTTTCATATCAGCACATCATCTGTGGGTGATGCAGGTATACTACAAGGTTTTTATATATTTCGATGGTTTAAAAGTTATGACCTGGACAAGATGTTCCTGAAAATTTTGCACTTTTTTGACATTTGAAATTGAGGTCAAGGCCACAGTGGCCTTATGACAGTGCACTGCACATTGTCTGTGAGTGATACAGGTATACTGCCAGATTGTCTGAGTGATGCAGGTATACTGCCAGATTGTCTGTGAGGGATGCAGGTATACTGCCAGATTGTCTGTGAGTGATGCAGGTATACTGCCAGATTGTCTACTGTTTAAAAGTTAAAAAACCTCTATGATGACTAAAATATGCTCCAGACCAAAATGATTAAAAATCTCTTCAACCACGGTGGACTTGCAGTGTTTTAAATGAGAAGATGATGGCAGACAATGGGGGTCCTATCTAGTAATATTTATTAATACCTGGCCTCTTCTGCCACGGCCGGGTATTAAATCAATCCCATGCCTTGTAATGGAGCAAGCCAGGTGTGAATCACACCAGGGCGATTTTAGAATCAATTAACAGCACATTGGTCCGCATCCATAAATAGGGTTGTAGTATAAACTATTTCTGTTGATATCCTGTATACCTTGAAGTTAAACTCTGCCTAAATTGTCGTTAAATTATCAAGTTAACGTAGCAAGCGCAATCGAAATCTGAATTGACCGCCATGTTGGAAAGTTCGTCTCTCTTCCGATATAGGTCAGACGTCTAGGTATAGGTGTCATGACCCAATATGGAACTTGTAGTAAACATGGCGGCATCAGTGGTAATACTATATTTGGCGTTGCAGGCCATATATATATATGATCTGTCATGGCGGTCGTTTCTATTCTTCTCCCCAAGATGGAATAGTTTTTTCATTGGTAAGGACTTGTTTTTTCAACAATTATGCAATATTTTGTTACATTATACTCATATGAGACGTGAATTATATGTAATCTTACAGATTAACACTTTTTATTTTTCTCCGTTTATTGGCGTAGGACCGCTTCGTAGCTCTGATCCTATCATGCAATAATCTCAGTTGTCCTTAATTTGTTGATTTCTGTTTCTGTTGGTTCAGGAGAATAAGTCGGCAGAAATTCAGATGAGCAGCCACAATAAGGCCTAAACTCCACCTGGTCTTACTGACCCATTAAGCTAAAAACATGTATATCAGCATATAAGTATTTTATTGTGACTACCTAATCGCTGACCACCGGTCAAGGCAGCTGGTCAAGTCAGGCTCAGAGATGCTTGGGCATTAGTGGTGGGGCTCAAAGTGTTTAAGTTTAAATCTATAATTAGGAGGCACGGTAGTCTAGTGGTAGGACGCTGGGTTCGAGTCGCGGCACAGCAGCTGTGTTGTATCTTTGAGAAAGATACGTTACTCCGCTTGTTCCAGTTTACTCATCTGTAAATGAGTACGTGGTTGGGCAGTGCTAGATTTGTTGAATGCTAGCTGAGAGTGCCGAAATGGCAGCACTGGCTGTATATATGCTCCTCAGGGAGTTGAGAAAGATATTGGCTAGTTGCAAAGGCCCTTTAACCACGGATGATAATTTGTGAACCGCTTTGAGACGACCTACAAACTAGGTTGTGATAAAGCAGTATTGAAGAACCTCAAATTATTATTATTATTATTATTATTATATACCACTGACAGCGGTCAGTGAGGGCCCCATATACCACTGACAACGGTCAATGAGGGCCCCATATACCACTGACAGCGGTCAGGGAGGGCCCCATATACCACTGACAGCGGTCAGGGAGGGCCCCTTATACCCCTGACAGCGGTCAGTGAGGGCCCCATATACCCCTGACAGCGGTCAGTGAGGGCCCCATATACCACTAACAGCGGTCAGTGAGGGCCCCATATACCACTGCGAGCGGTCAGTGAGGGCCCCATATACCACTGACAGCTGTCAGTGAGGGCCCCATATACCACTGACAGCCGTCAGTGAGGGCCCCATATACCACTGACAGCTGTCAGTGAGGGCCCCATATACCACTGACAGCCGTCAGTGAGGGCCCCATATACCACTGACAGCGGTCAGTGAGGGCCCCATATACCACTAAGGAGGAACAATAGAAGGTCTAAAGAACAAAACAATTAGCCTACAATATCGCAGCCAATCAAAAGCAATGTTGGCCATCTTGGATCTCAGAATCCTAATAATATCAAATTATTCTATCAAATTATCCATCAAATACCAAAATGTAAGATCAGAAAGGGCAGTACAATGTATTTATTTACCCTACCCTGTTCTATTTTTAGTAACAATCAACTTGACCTTGACCTTAGGAACTTGTTACCCTTATAGCACATCTACAAATAACAGAGAAATACTGGTGAAATTTCAGAAATTTAAGTCTTCTAGATTCAGAGATTATCTCTGAAAAAGTAAGATTGGGCAGATGTCCAAAACAAAAAGAAGTTAGGAGCTTGCTGTTAAACAAAGAAATCGGCTTCTAAAGCACAAGGTTTGGGAGTGAACAGAATGAACCTATTGAACTTTATAGTGTTACGTAACACTTCTTCTAAGCTCACAAGAAACTAGATATTGGCTTGGTGAGACTTGACACAGATGACACTGTGAGAAGACCCTTGACCCGTCTCTGAAGTGTGGCCCACTTAGATCAGGACTATATACATACCTACAGTCCAGTTAGCAGAGAACCCATTGCCGTTTGTGTTGATATCCGAGCGGAACTTCACTACAAGTCGGTTCGTTGTCGAGTTCTGCTGTGGGGGAGTCAGATTACTGCACCATCTACCCAGGGGTAACAAGCTGCCGTTCCAGAGGCCGTTACTCACCTTAGAACAAAACAGTGTAGAGGTTTAATCTTTCAACTGATCTAGATTTTAACAAAAAGCCCATCAAGGTTTGTGTTACTTACCTGTTATCAAACTTTTCACTCTAACCAAACTACAGTATAATAAGTTTTATGACTCACAAGAAGTTGATTGAAAATTTTCAAGATTCAGTCAACATAACTTCTTACACTCATCCTTCAACACAGCAAATGACATTTTGGTTCTTCAGAATAACTTTTTTAAAGTTTTTAACATTTTGTGACTCCCTGTGACCTTTATTATCAGGTCAAACTTGATAGTACTTCACTCCAGCATGCTTCAAGCCAAATATCATGAGCGCAGGCCGTATGGTCCATTAGAAAATGCCATTGCATGAACACATTGATAACAAACAGATAGACCATCAGCAGAATTACATTTTGTTTTCAAGATTTGACAAAAGAAGAGATGAATTAATGAAGTACTTGCAGTGATGTCATTTTGCATACATGTCATATTGAACGATTTGACTCATGAAAATGAATCAGGGAGTCAGACACATTTCTCAAAAATTTCAATCAGTCCTACGAAAAACGAAACAGATTTTGGTCTAGAGAAGAAACAATAGCTATACATGGCTTCACACTGACCTTGGTCACTGAGAGGTCTTAAACCACAGGCTAGACACTCCAATTGCATGCCTTTCCATATCTACCAATCATATTGACCACCATGTCAAATTTCAGAAAGATTCCGAAATAATCTAGGAAACGAAAGTGTGGACGGACGGACACAGTAATTACTATAGGGCACCTGCACTGCCGATGCGGGGCCCTAATAATCCTTCTAAATGAAATATCCTGACGGCTTATGACCCTTTCACCACTGTAGACCATAATGGACTCATCCATATCAATGCATGGTAGAGTCTACTCAAGTTACATAGGGGTGAAAGGGTTAAAATGTCCTAGTCAAAGTAGTCTGCCTGAATTCCCATCAGTTGTACTTTGATCATACATATAGAGGAGTAGATGTTTGGTTAATTACCATAAAACCTCTTTATATCTCCCCTCATTGTATTTGAAGGTCCTTTTTCATTTTTTTTTTTATTAACTCATTCACCCCTGAAGACACATTTGAACTCTTCCAATTCAAAGGTTGGAATAGTTCATTATGAAATTTCAGGGGTGAATGAGTTAATCCCTTTATATCTATTTCTCCCTTGATAAATCGTCAAACCTCGTCATATATGTAATAATAAGTTTTCAATGGAGAACTGCTGTGCAAAAAATTAACAAGGTCATTGTGAATACTGTAGTAGCGATAAAATTTTGATGAACAAATTAATGCAGAAGTATCAAATTCTGTCCAGATTATCAAGTAAAATAAATAATTAATGTGTAAAAGCTGAAGAATTCTGTTGAGCAATTTTCTGCACTTCTCAAATACACTATACACTGCCTCTCTGATTAGAATGTCCGAAAGTCAAGTTGAATATTTTCTCTTTTTAAATACACTTATGATTCCTATTTCATCAAAATATTACAATATTTGTCACATTATCCTCGAAAATATTGCAATATATTGTAATGCATAATGCTTTACAGTACTTTAAATAGTGAAGGATGACGGTGACCATATCGAAGCATCACAGGAGTTGGAACTTCATGGGGTACATCACTCTGAGCAAGTCTTGTAAATTGGACAAGACTTCAAAATGGCATTACCTCGACATAATCCCAGCTACAAGCAGCGTGACTTTCCAGGTCAAATGGCGGATTGAAGGTCAAGGCTACGTGATAGCCTGGGGCGACATTGATGTCCCACACACACTCCGTCCTGTGTGGATAACTCTGAGGGTAGTTAGGGCTCGTAATCTGTCCGTCGTTCGTGTGGTATAACCCACCACACCCTTCAGAAAATACAATCTCAATTACAAGGTGATAAATATACAAGTTTACAACTCTACAAGGTTATCTCTACAAGGTTATAAGATAACCTATAATTATATTTATAGAATGTAAGTTATCCAGGCTCAACCACTTAACATCAAGTTATCCAGAATGTAAGCTATCAAGGCTCAACCACTTAACACTAGGTTAGGGAGAGTGTAAGCTATCCAGGCTCAACCACTTAACACCAGGTTAGCCAGAATGTAAGCTATCAAGGCTCAACCACTTAACATCAAGTTATCCAGAATGTTAGCTATCCAGGCTCAACCACTTAACACCAGCTTAGCCAGAATGTAAGTTATCAAGGCTCAACCACTTAACACCAGGTTAACAAGAATGTAACCTATCAAGGCTCAACCACTTAACACCAGGTTAGCCAGAATGTAAGTTATCAAGGCTCAACCACTTAACACCAGGTTAGCCAGGATGTTACCTATCAAGGCTCAACCACTTAACACCAGGTTAGCCAGAATGTAACCTATCAAGGCTCAACCACTTAACACCAGGTTAGCCAGAATGTTACCTATCAAGGCTCAACCACTTAACACCAGGATAGCCAGAATGTAAATTATCAAGGCTCAACCACTTAACACCAGGTAAGCCAGAATGAAAGCTATCAAGGCTCAACCACTTAACACCAGGTTAGCCAGAATGTAAATTATCAAGGCTCAACCACTTAACACCAGGTAAGCCAGAATGAAAGCTATCCAGGCTCAACCACTTAACACCAGGTTAGCCAGAATGTAAGTTATCAAGGCTCAACCACTTAACACCAGGTAAGCCAGAATGAAAGTTATCAAGGCTCAACCACTTAACACCAGGTAAGCCAGAATGTAAGTTATCAAGGCTCAACCACTTAACACCAGGTTATCCAGAATGTAACCTATCAAGGCTCAACCACTTAACACCAGGTTAGCCAGAATGTAAGTTATCAAGGCCCAACCACTTAACACCAGGTTAGCCAGAATTAAGTTATCAAGGCTCAACCACTTAACACCAGGTTAGCCAGAATGCGAGTTATCAAGGCTCAACCACTTAACCCCAGGTTAGCCAGAATGTAACCTATCAAGGCTCAACCAATTAACACCAAGTTATCCAGAATGTAAGCTAGCAAGGCTCAACCACTTAACACCAAGTTATCCAGAATGTAAGCTAGCAAGGCTCAACCACTTAACACCAGGTTACAAGGATTGATCATAATGGGTTTAACATCTTATCTACAGCTAAGGTCGTTTAAGGTAACTCTGAGGGTAGTTAGGGCTCGTAATCTGTCCGTCGTTCGTGTGGTATAACCCACCACACCCTTCAGAAAATACAAACTCAATTACAAGGTGATAAATATACAAGTTTACAACTCTACAAGGTTATCTCTACAAGGTTATAAGATAACCTATAATTATATTTATAGAATGTAAGTTATCCAGGCTCACCCACTTAACATCAAGTTATCCAGAATGTTAGCTATCCAGGCTCAACCACTTAACACCAGGTTAACCAGAATGTAACCTATCAAGGCTCAACCAATTAACACCAAGTTATCCAGAATGTAAGCTATCAAGGCTCAACCCCTTAACATCAAGTTATGCAGAATGTTAGCTATCCAGGCTCAACCACTTAACACCAGGCTAGCCAGAATGTAACCTATCAAGGCTCAACCAATTAACACCAAGTTATCCAGAATGTAAGCTAGCAAGGCTCAACCACTTAACACCAAGTTAGCCAGAATGTAAGTTATCAAGGCCAAACCACTTAACACCAGGTTAGCCAGGATGTTACCTATCAAGGCTCAACCACTTAAGACCAGGTTATCCAGAATGTAACCTATCAAGGCTCAACCACTTAACACTAGGTTAGGGAGAGTGTAAGCTATCCAGGCTCAACCACTTAACCCCAGGTTAGCCAGAATGTAACCTATCAAGGCTCAACCAATTAACACCAAGTTATCCAGAATGTAAGCTATCAAGGCTCCACCACTTAAGACCAGGTTAGCCAGAATGTAAGTTATCAAGGCCAAACCACTTAACACCAGGTTAGCCAGACTTAAGTTATCAAGGCTCAACCACTTAAGACCAGGTTAGCCAGAATGTAAGTTATCCAGTCTCAACCACTTAACACCAGGATACAAGGATTGATCATAATGGGTTTAACATCTTATCTACAGCTAAGGTCGTTTAAGGTAACTCTGAGGGTAGTTAGGGCTCGTAATCTGTCCGTCGTTCGTGTGGTATAACCCACCACACCCTTCAGAAAATACAATCTCAATTACAAGGTGATAAATATACAAGTTTACAACTCTACAAGGTTATCTCTACAAGGTTATAAGATAACCTATAATTATATTTATAGAATGTAAGTTATCCAGGCTCACCCACTTAACATCAAGTTATCCAGAATGTTAGCTATCCAGGCTCAACCACTTAACCCCAGGTTAGCCAGAATGTAAGTTATCAAGGCTCAGCCACTTAACACCAGGTTAGCCAGAATAAAAGCTATCAAGGCTCAACCACTTAACGCCAGGTAAGCCAGAATGAAAGCTATCCAGGCTCAACCACTTAACACCAGGCTAGCCAGAATGTAACCTATCAAGGCTCAACCAATTAACACCAAGTTATCCAGAATGTATGCTATCAAGGCTCAACCACTTAACGCCAGGTTAGCCAGAATGTAAGTTATCAAGGCTCAGCCACTTAACACCAGGTTAGCCAGAAAGTAAGTTATCCAGGCTCAACCACTTAACACCAGGTAAGCCAGAATGTAAGCCATCAAGGCTCAACCACTTAACACCAGGTTAGCCAGAATGTAACCTATCAAGGCTCAACCACTTAACACCAAGTTATCCAGAATGTAAGCTATCAAGGCTCAACCACTTAACACCAGGTTAGCAAGAATGTAACCTATCAAGGCTCAACCACTTAACACCAGGTTAGCCAGAATGTAAGCTATCAAGGCTCAACCACTTTACACTAGGTTAGCCAGAATGTAAGCTATCAAGTCTCAACCACTTAACACCAGGTTACAAGGATTGATCATAATGGGTTTAACATCTTATCTACAGCTAAGGTCGTTTAAGGTAATATAAGGTTAACGTCGACAAGAATACAAGGTTAAAGGTTAAAAGTTACATGGACATAAGGTTAAAGGTTACATGGACATTAGGTTAAAGGTTACATGGACATAAGTTTTAAAGTCACTTTATAGTGCCTTTATTTCGCGGGGTTTATATTTCGCTATATTCGCAAAGGAACGCTAGGACTAGAAAAGAAGGGTGATGATGGGGCCCGAACATCAAGCCTTGCATTTTCAACCACCGGTTAAGCGACATTTTCTATTTATTAACAAACAAATGCCAAATCTGAATTCCTTGGATATAATCTTCATTGAATTGTGTTCACGCATATCATAACTTACCTTCATCAAAATACATGAACCGTGGCGTGAATAGTTTAACCCCCTCAATGGCACCTAATACTAGTACCATACGTAGGTAGACGTTCACAGGAACCGTTCAAACGCAAACTTACTCTGTTTTGGATCTGTGTTACGCGAATTAAGACCCCGGGAAGATTTGACACTGCGAAATTGAAGCACTTTACAGTCCATGGATATGAAGTTAAAGTTTAAAAGGACATAAGCAAAAACTTGTCCTGAGATCAAATGAAATGCCCACTGGAAAATCCCTAACACATAGCTACTCACTCTTTAAGTTACATCAGCTATGTCCTTCAGACAACAGACTCACTCATCTAGTGACGTGACATCTGCGGTTGTTAACCCTTTTAACACAAAACCTGTGCTATCTGCAAAGTCGGCAGAAGACATTTTCATATGATTTTAGTGTTATATCGACTTTACAAAAACAAGCCATACCTCCGGACTGAAAGCTGTAGGTCAGACGAAAGCCCTGAGAGCTAATGGAGACATCCGCCTTGAAGATCAGACGGATGGCACTGTACTGGGATGTGAATGTAGGGGGTGCTGTCGTTCCGCAGAATTTGCCAACAGATGGGGAATCGACAAAGGGGCCATTAAACAACTCAACATAGTCAAAAACGCAGTTGGGATGTTGTTCCAAGCTGAAGTTGGTAAATTCTACCTGTTACAAAACAAGTGACACACACAATATACAAATAAAAAAATCAACTCCCCAACAACTTGAAAACAGTATACATAATTAGAAAAAGGGAAAAAGAAAAAGTCTTTGTCACCTGGTACTCCTAGGCGATAACTCATCCAAGTACTAATTACCAGGCTTAATGTTGCTTAACAGTTCTCTAACAAATATTTCATCTAGTAAGGTTACATCATGTTATACCTATATACATCATGTTATACATCATGTTATACCTAACTACATCATGTTATACATCATGTTATACCTACCTACATCATGTTATTTCTACCTACATCATGTTATACCTACCTCATCAAGTTATACATCGTGTTATACCTACCTACATTATGTTATATCTACCTACATCATGTTATATCTACCTACATCATGTTATAACTACCTACATCATGTTATACCTACCTACATCATGTTATACCTACCTACATCATGTTATATCTACCTACATCATGTTATATCTACCTACATCATGTTATACCTACCTACATCATGTTATATCTACCTACATCATGTTATACCTACCTACATCATGTTATATCTACCTACATCATGTTATACCTACCTACATCATGTTATATCTACCTACATCATGTTATACCTACCTACATCATGTTATATCTACCTACATCATGTTATACCTACCTACATCATGTTATATCTACCTACATCATGTTATACCTACCTACATCATGTTATATCTACCTACATCATGTTATACCTACCTACATCATGTTATATCTACCTACATCATGTTATACCTACCTACATCATGTTATATCTACCTACATCATGTTATACCTACCTACATCATGTTATATCTACCTACATCATGTTATACCTACCTACATCATGTTATATCTACCTACATCATGTTATACCTACCTACATCATGTTATATCTACCTACATCATGTTATATCTACCTACATCATGTTATACATCATGTCATACCTACCTACATCATGTTATATCTATCTACATCATGTTATACCTACCTACATCATGTTATATCTACCTACATCATGTTATACCTACCTACATCATGTTATATCTACCTACATCATGTTATACCTACCTACATCATGTTATATCTACCTACATCATGTTATACCTACCTACATCATGTTATATCTACATACATCATGTTATACCTACCTACATCATGTTATATCTACCTACATCATGTTATATCTACCTACATCATGTTATACATCATGTTATACCTACCTACATCATGTTATACATCATATTATACCTACCTTCACCATGTTATACCTACCTACACCATGTTTTATCTACCTACATCATGTTATACCTACCTACATCATGTTATATCTACCTACATCATGTTATATCTA
>NW_018406762.1:575020-594710 GCF_002113885.1 Mizuhopecten yessoensis | reverse complement strand
ACCACATAGCCAGCTGTTATACATGTATAACCACGTAGCCAGCTGTTATACAGGTATAACCACATAGCCAGCTGTTATACATGTATGACCACATAGCCAGCTGTTATACAGGTATAACCACGTAGCCAGCTGTTATACAGGTATAACCACATAGCCAGCTGTTATACATGTATAACCACGTAGCTAGCTGTTATACATGTATAACCACATAGCCAGCTGTTATACAGGTATAACCACATAGCCACTAGCTGTTATACATGTATAACCACATAGCCAGCTTTTTTTTTTTTACAGGGATTAACATTTTTGCTAATTCAAGAGACAAATATGTCACGATTGGCCATTTGATCTGTGAACATGACATGTGTTACAATTAGCAATGATATAAACTGCAATTGAGCCTTCTATATCACTTCTATATAGAGTTGAACCCAGTTATACTGAATTCCTTGGGGTAAAACATTTTTCTTCAAATTAAGCCAATGTATCCGAGTTCAATTTTAGTGGGATCGACTGTACCAGTATTGCAATTAGCAAAATTGTATGTAGGCTCAAACAATTCTGTTATGTTACAATTAAGTACAGTACTTTTCACTTAATATCATGTCACTTAATATCATGTCACTGAATGTCATTTTTTGGTTAACATCATGTTTTCTTGATGCACCGTTCTTCCTGCTGAATAATCTATGTAATTCAATATCAGTGAAAATCACTTGTTTTGATGTTGATTTCGCTTAATATCACTTTATTTTGTCCACATTATTGTTTGTTATGTTCTATATCACAGGTGTCTTAAAACAAAGAGATCAGTTCACTGGCAGGTACACTGATCAATGTAAATTCAGTTCAATAGTGTCTACTGTCTGTAATTGTTTTTGTTTGAAAGTTGACATCAAGTGGAATGGTACAAATTAAATTTCCTCATTTCGTGTTAAAATTGTGACAAAATTTAGACCTGTGATGATACCCAGCCATGCAGTGATTATTGCTTTGTTTACAATTTATATTGTTATGTTCAAGATTATGTTTTCCTCTTATACCAATTTTTAGCACCAGAATTCGTAGAATTTGAAAGACCCAATGCAGACTTCAACACAATCTGTATAAATGTATAGATAGTTCCTTAAAGTTTAACTCATTCACCCCTGTAATTTCATAATGAACTATCTCATCCTTTGAATTGGAAGAATCCAAATGTGTCTTCAGGGGTGAATGAGTGAATTCACACCTTCACCAATGATCTACTGAAGAGCCACTAGCAGTAATGGTTATAGAAGCCATAATTAACTCCTTCCTCACCTGTAAATCCATAATTAAGGCTAAAGCCGCGGTCAACAATACTTAAGTCAGTCCTAAACCGGACCCACAGGTAAGGCGATGGCGAATAGATTGGTGGAGGCGCCTGAGTTTTTCCGCAATATTTTCCAATCAATGGACTTGTTGCTGAATTTCCTTGAAAATGCAAATTTTTCAATATAAAATCACATGTTTGTATCTCTGGACACTATGGCTTTTGACCCTCAGTGTGACTATGATACTAAAACTTGCGGACACAAAAAATGTACACTAAAATTAGTACTGACTAAGGCAATCCGTTATGAGTCCCCACTAGTAATGATTTCTTTATTTACCAAGGTCAAAGGTCAAATCATTGGTCACAGTGACCTACTTTTTATAGTCTGCACTCCGCCATCCCAAGATGTACATGCATACCAAGTTTCGTTACTCTAGGTGAAATGGTATATAAAATATGCCCTAGATAAACTTGAAGTACTTTTGAGTAACTTTTGGGATGGACAGATCTAGAGTGCAAGCCTGTAGTACAACCTCCCCAGGAACAAGTGGGAAACTACTAAGCTGACGTTCCGGATGATAATTTAAAATTGATGACTGTTATATCTTGTTCATTTTCATATTTCAAAACTACCAAAGCCAAACATCTGAATCCCTTTGCTACACTATAGCTTGCAGAGGTCTAAGAACACCCTAAGGACTGTGAAATTATAATACACTTCAAGTTTTATATGGTGTCAGATATTTTGTATTGCATGATCTTACTAAACAGAACACCAAATCATACATTTATTTCATTTTTGAAAGAAAAATGGTTGTGGCAGATTAATATCTCTGCATGTATTAATGACTAACCTTTGATTGTAATGGTTTTAATACAATTCACAATTTTATGAAACAACAACAAGGAAAGTAGTTCAGATTTGTAGGATTTATTCATACAACAATTTTTGGCAACATAAGGGTACTCAGACACTGCACATAACCTAACATAAGGGTACCCACAGACCTAAGGGTACTCAGAGACACTGCACATAACTTAACATACGGGTCCTTAAAGACACTGCACATATCCTAACATAAGGGTACTCACAGACACTGCACATAAGTTAACATAAGGGTACTCACAGACACTGCACATAAACTAACATAAAGGTACTCACAGACACTGCACATAACCTAACATACGGGTACTCACAGACACTGCACATAAGTTAACATAAGGGTACTCACAGACAGTGCATATATCCTGACCTAAGGGTACTCACAGACACTGCACATAACCTAACATACGGGTACTCCCAGACACTGCACATAAGTTAACATAAGGGTACTCACAGACAGTGCATATATCCTGCCCTAAGGGTACTCACAGACCCTGCACATAACCTAACATACGGGTACTCACAGACACTGCACAAAACCTAACATAAGGGTACTCAGACACTGCACATAACCTAACATATGGGTACTCACAGATACTGCACATAACCTAACATAAGGGTTCTCAGACACTGCACATAACCTAACATAAGGGTACTCAGAGACACTGCACATAACTTAACATACGGGTCTTCAAAGCCACTGCACATATCCTAACATAAGGGTACTCACAGACACTGCACATACCCTAACATACGGGTACTCACAGACACTGCACATAACCTAACAGAAGGGTACTCAGACACTGCACATAACCTAACATAAAGGTACTCAGAGACTCTGCACATAACTTAACATACGGGTCTTCAAAGACACTGCACATATCCTAACATAAGGGTACTCACAGACACTGCACATAACCTAACACGGGTCCTCACAGACACTGCACATAACCTAACATAAAGGTACTCACAGACACTGCACATAACCTAACATACGGGTACTCACAGACACTGCACATAACCTAACACAGGTCCTCACAGACACTGCACATAACCTAACATAAAGGTACTCAGAGACACTGCACATAACTTAACATACGGGTCTTCAAAGACACTGCACATATCCTAACATAAGGGTACTCACAGACACTGCACATAACCTAACATAAGGGTACTCACAGACACTGCACATAACCTAACATAAGGGTACTCACAGACACTGCACATAACCTAACATAAGGGTACTCACAGACACTGCACATAACCTAACATACGGGTACTCACAGACACTGCACATATCCTAACGTAAGGGTACTCACAGACACTGCACATAACCTAACATACGGGTACTCACAGACACTCCACATAACCTAACATACGGGTAATCACAGACACTGCACATAACCTAACATACAGGTACTCACAGACACTGCACATAACCTAACATAACCTACCATACGGGTACTCACAGACACTCCACATAACCTAACATACGGGTTCTCACAGACACTGCACATAACCTAACATACAGGTACTCACAGACACTGCACATAACCTAACATAACCTACCATACGGGTACTCACAGACACTCCACATAACCTAACATAAGGGTACTCACAGACACTGCACATAACCTAACATACGGGTTCTCACAGACACTGCACATAACCTAACATACAGGTCCTCACAGACACTGCACATAACCTAACATACGGGTACTCACAGACACTGCACATAATCTAACATAACCTAACATACGGGTACTCACAGACACACCACATAACCTAACATACGGGTACTCACAGACACTGCACATAACCAAACATACAGGTCCTCACAGATACTGCACATAACCTAACATACGGGTACTCACAGACACACCACATAACCTAACATACGGGTACTCACAGACACTGCACATAATCTAACATAACCTAACATACGGGTACTCACAGACACTGCACATAATCTAACATAACCTAACATACGGGTACTCACAGACACACCACATAACCTAACATACGGGTACTCACAGACACTCCACATAACCTAACATAAGGGTTCTCACAGACACTGCACATAACCTAACATACAGCTCCTCACAGACACTGCACATAACCTAACATAAGGGTACTCACAGACACTGCACATAACCTAACATAAGGGTACTCACATACACTGCACATAACCTAACATAAGGGTACTCACATACACTGCACATAACCTAACATAAGGGTACTCACATACACTGCACATAACCTAACATAAGGGTACTCACAGACACTGCACATAACCTAACATACAGGTCCTCACAGATACTGCACATAACCTAACATAAGGGTACTCACATACACTGCACATAACCTAACCTAGAATTTTGAAGTCTCCACAAAGTGGCGTAGGCCCGGTAGAAAACTTGCATGCATTATTAAAAGTGTCCATATACGGCTAATATTATGGATAGTCTATATACTTTAGGGCTGTATGAACTGTGTGAAAGCGCATGTAGTTTATGATGTCATTCCGGTGGAGCCCACGGCGGAACAGAGCTGTGTCGAAGGTTGATTCTAGTTCATGTTGAGTTTATGGGTTAACTGGGTGCCAGAAAATATAATAATGTAATAATGCATAGTCAACAACAACTATGACCAATCAGGTTGTGAATACAACTAGAACATCTGTATGACATGAATGCCCTTTCGGCCGTGTGTTTGACCTATAAATAGCAGCAGTGATGTTGACTTTGGGACCCTAAAATAGTAGCTCATCTAAGGTGTTCTCATATTTGACCTTTTTCTATTAACTTTGATAAAATGTAGAACCATGACAATGAATCGCAACAGGATCCGAGGGGATAGGGGTTGGGAGGTCATTACCGTTTTGACTGCAAATAAGCCCCCACCCCTAGTGATAGTGGTACTAATAATAGATGCCCCATCACCCCAATAAAATAGCGGGCATATATATAATTTTGTGAATTCCACTTATCATTTGCATGACCTCTAACTTCTCCAATACATCAGCTGACCAAGTTTCATTGCAATCTAACCTATTCAGGGTAGCTGTTGTTCTTAGGAATGATCTAACCTATTTAGGGTGGCTGTTGTTCTTAGGAATGATCTAACCTATTCAGGGTAGCTGTTGTCCTTCGGAATGATCCGACCTATTCATGGTAGCTGTTGTCCTTAGGCATGATCTAACCTATTCAGCGTAGCTGTTGTTCTTAGGCATCATCTAACCTATTCAGGGTAGCTGTCGTTCTTAGGAATGATCTAACCTATTCAGGGTAGCTGTTGTTCTTAGGAATAATCTGACCTATTCAGGGTAGCTGTTGTTCTTAGGAATGATCTAACCTATTCAGGGTAGCTGTTGTCCTTAGGAATGATCTAACCTATTCAGGGTAGCTGTCGTTCTTAGGAATGATCTAACCTATTCAGGGTAGCTGTTGTTCTTAGGAATGATCTGACCAATCAGGGTAGTTGTTGTCCTTAGGAATGATCTGACCAATCAGAATGACAGGTACATGTATTCTGTCTTTACAGTTACTATCTTACCTTCTCGGATTTCCAGGAAATCAAAATTACAATTGCCGTGCGACTCGAGCTGGAAGCTGTAGAACCGTAAAGCCACAGAAGTATCAGTAACGTTACGGTTGGCAATTACCCACACACACTGCTGGTTGTTAGTGTAGTTAGCCCCGGTATCGTATCCAGGGGAGGTAATCGTCCCAGGATTACTGGTTAACGTTCCACCGCAAACTACAACATACGGAGATAATTAGGTTTTTTGACGATCTCAAATATTATCCCCAAATTGTCACCTTATAAAGACTTTCTCAAATCAAGGCCAAGATATGGCTACAGAGTTACCTACAGGTATTTGATGAGAGAAACAACTTGTTTGCTGAGAATACTTTATTTTTTTTTCTTATGGAAAATATTTGAGAATTGTCGACACAATGTTTTACTTAATAAAACCATGCTGAAATGACAAAAACGTATAAAGACTGAACATGCACAAAATAAATAGACAGACAGACAGACAGACAGACTACTTAATTATTCCCTTTTTCCTATTGACATGGGACTTTCCATTTCTTCCCTATATAATCTAGCCTAGTTACCTAGCTCGTTATTTGATGTGTATGAGGCGCGGAATCCTCCGTTACTGATCGAACCATCTGTACGGAACACGACTTTCATGGTGTTACCACTAGACTCCTGGAGCACAGGGATGGTTTCTCCACATAAACGGGCTTTCATGGGGGAGTCGGCCAGGATACCATCATACACCTGTAATCAATGACGGGAGACAGCATTATTTCATAAGCCATGTCTTCACAGAAAGTCATGTTATAGGTTATGTTATGGTAATGCTTTCAGTTGTAATTCTACAAAGGAAAATTTATCAAATTCCATCAGCTGGTTACTATTTTTATCAAATGCTTGTCAGTTGCATTCCTTATGCAGTCCAAACTTCATTTGAATATCAGAACCTGTATAAACTTGAATGCTCCCAACATATTACCCCAAACATCTATGTCCTTACCTTGCTAGCACTTTGTACATGGTTTCAATACTAGTGTTTGGTAAGGAAACACGTTGTTTCTCTTTTAGCGTCTATGAATGTATGTATTTTTTATTTTCATTTCAAATCAATTTTTGTAACATGTACAAATGGATTAGACACACGCATTGCCTATGAAAGCCCTTTTCATAAAAATGTGATGTACATATGACTATACTTTATATATACAGAAAATATAAATTACAGCTTGAACCATAAAGCTTACATTTTCTTTTAAAATTCCTTGCACAGCGTTGATTTACTTACCGCTACATAATCAAAACGACAATTTGAACCAGTTTCTAAATTAAAGGTGTCGAAGGTCAATGAGACTCGGCGCCCCGGTTGGACGGTGATTAGCCAGGTACATACTCGAGAGTGTGCATACTGCCCTGGGAAGTTGGGGGATGTGAACGTCCCAGTGGGAGTGGTCTTGTCGCCGCCACACACTATCAACAAAAACAATGAAACTCAGCTAACAAAATGTTGGGTATCTTTAATAAGTGTCTTCTGAAAGATCACTAGTGCTACCTTCTGATGGTGGGAATTCAATGGTTTCTTGGGGAGAAATTGAAGGAAATTTGACAAATAAACAGCAGTCTCATTCCTGGCTATGTTAACAATGAGGCAATGAAAACTCTTACCCTCCACACTAGCTTGGAAGGCGATGGAAAATCCTGCCTGGTTTCTTTCAGCATTGGAATTGAAGGTGACAAGTGCAAAACTGTCGGAGGTGTCGATGGGATCGCCGTTGTAATGACCACAGGACCGCATCAAGACTGGACCTAAGTATACAAATATTTTATATACTTCAATATGTTTTACATCTGAATGTTACCTGTGTATAACACCTGAAGGTTACCTGCTGTATTACACCTGAATGTTGCCTGCTGTATTACACCTGAAGGTTACCTGCTGTATTACATCTGAATGTTGCCTGCTGTATTAAACCTGAATGTTGCCTGCTGTATTAAACCTGAATGTTGCCTGTTGTATTTACACCTGAATGTTACCTTTTCTAAATATTACTTTTTATATTACACCTGAATGTTACCTGTTGTATTACACCTGAAGGTTACCTGCTGTATTACACCTGAATGTTGCCTGCTGTATTAAACCTGAATGTTGCCTGTTGTATTTACACCTGAATGTTACCTGTTGTATTACACCTGTTGGTTACCTGTTGTATTACACCTAAATGTTGTTACCTGATGTATTACACCTGAATGTTACCTGTTGTATTACACCTGAGTGTTACCCATTGTATTTACACCTGAATGTTACCTGTTGTATTTACACCTCAATGTAACCTGTTCTGAATATTATCTGTTATATTACATCTGAATGTCACCTGTTGTATTACACCTGTTGGTTACCTGTTGTATTACACCTGAATGTTGTTACCTGTTGTATTACACCTGAATGTTACCTGTTGTATTACACCTGAATGTTACCTATTGTATTATACCTGAATATTACCCATTGTATTTACACTTGAATGTTACCTGTTGTATTTACACCTGAATGTTACCTGTTGTATTACACCTGAATATTACCCCTTGTATTTACACCTGAATGTCACCTGTTGTATTACACCTAAATGTTTTTACCTGATGTATTACACCTGAATGTTACCTGTTGTATCACACCTGTTGGTTACCTGATGTATTACACCTGAATGTTACCTATTGTATTACACCTGAATGTTACCTGTTGTATTACACCTGTTGGTTACCTGATGTATTACACCTGAATGTTACCTGTTGTATTACACCTGAATGTTACCTGTTGTATAACACCTGATTGTTACCTGATGTATTACACCTGAATGTTACCTGTTGTATCACACCTGAATGTTACCTGTTGTATTACACCTGAATGTTACCTGTTGTATTGTATTGACACATGAATATTACACCTGAAAGTTACCTATTGTATTACACCTGAATGTTACCTATTGTATTACACCTGAATGTTACCTATTGTATCACACCTGTTGGTTACCTGATGTATTACACCTGAATGTTTTTACCTGATGTATTACACCTGTTGGTTACATGATGTATTACACCTGACTGTTACCTATTGTATTACACCTGAATGTTACCTATTGTATTGACACCTGAATATTACCTATTATATTACACCTGAATGTTACCTATTGTATTACACCTCAATGTTACCTGTTGTATTACACCTGAATGTTACCTGTTGTATTGTATTGACACATGAATATTACACCTGAAAGTTACCTATTGTATTACACCTGAATGTTACCTATTGCATTGACACCTGAATTTTACCTATTATATTACACCTGAATGTTACCTATTGTATTACACATGAATGTTACCTTTTGTATTACACCTGAATGTTACCTATTGTATTACACATGAATATTACCTATTGTATTACACCTGAATGTTACCTATTTTATTGACACCTGAATATTACCTATTATATTACACCTGAATGTTACCTATAGTATTACACCTCAATGTTACCTGTTGTATTACACCTGAATGTTACCTGTTGAATTGACACATGAATGTTACCTATTGTATTGACACCTGAATGATACCTATTGTATTGACAACTGAATGTTACCTGTTGTATTACACCTGAATGTTACCTGATGTATTACACCTGAATGTTACCTATTGTATTGAAACCTGAATGTTACCTATTGTATTACACCTGAATGTTTCCTATTGTATTGACACCTGAATGTTACCTGTTGAATTGACACCTGAATGTTTCCTATTGTATTACACCTGAATGTTACCTATTGTATTGACCCCTGAATGTTACGTTTTGTATTACGCCTGAATGTTACCTATTGTATTACACCTGAATGTCACCTATTGTATTACACCTGAATGTTACCTATTGTATTTCACCTGAATGTTACCTATTGTATTGACACCTGAAGGTTACCTATTGGATTACACCTGAATGTTACCTGTTGAATTGACACATGAATGTTACCTATTGTATTGACACCTGAATGTTATCTATTGTATTGACACCTGAATGTTACCTATTGTACACCTGAAAGTTACCTATTGTATTACACCTGAATGTTACCTATTGCATTGACACCTGAATGTTACCTATTGTATTACACATGAATATTACCTATTGTATTACACCTGAATGTTACCTATTTTATTGACACCTGAATATTACCTATTATATTACACCTGACTGTTACCTATTGTATTACACCTGAATGTTACCTGTTGTATTACACCTCAATGTTACCTGTTGTATTACACCTGAATGTTACCTATTGTATGGACACCTGAATGTTACCTATTGTATTGACACATGAATGTTACCTATTGTACTGACACCTGAATGCTACCTATTGTATTGACACCTGAATGTTACCTGTTGAATTGACACCTGAATGTTACCTATTGGATTACACCTGAATGTTACCTATTGTATTGACACATGAATGTTACCTATTGTATTGACACCTGAATGATACCTATTGTATTGACAACTGAATGTTACCTGTTGTATTACACCTGAATGTTACCTGTTGTATTACACCTGAATGTTACCTGATGTATTACACCTGAATGTTACCTATTGTATTGACACCTGAATTTTACCTATTGTATTGACACATGAATGTTACCTATTGTATTGACACCTGAATGCTACCTATTGTATTGACACCTGAATGTTACCTGTTGTATTACACCTGAATGTTACCTGTTGAATTGATGTCCCTGATCTCCAGGAAGTCCCTGTTGTCCCCAGTACAGTTGTAAGAGTACTCCAAGTCGATGTTGACGAAGGTGAAGGTCAGATAGTGACCTGTTGGAGCCTCAATATCCCATACACAATGACTGTTGCTAGGGTAGTTGCTAGGGTAATTTGGAGACATGATGGCTCTACTTGTCCCGTAGATTCTGCCTCCACACTCAGCTACAGTAAAGTGAGATTCCAGCTAGATTAACTTCTGTTTGTCCATACATTCCTCATATTCTAAATACTTAGTCACTTATCTATTTTCCCTTAATTCACGAAATATATGTCAAATGTGAACATTTGAATACATATCAGAAAAAAACGAGTACTTTTTACTGGTTTACCTTTTAAAGTCATGAAAAGAAATAAACAATAAAGAAACAGGAGGTCCCATGGGCCTGTATTGCTAACCTGTTATTAATGCCAATGGCAACCTATCCTTTATTGGTTACTGTCCAATCATGCCACTTTCAAATTTAAGGTATAAGCAAGTGGGCTAGCACAACAAATTTGAGGGGTTTTAACACTTTTGCCCATTATTACTTCAACTCTCATCCCTGAAAGATGCCTCCAGTCAAATTGTTAAAAATGCCGGACGTGAGAAGGTGAAATATTAACAACCAATGATGCTATGGCTCACAAGAGGCTTTGACTCGGTTGAGTTTAAAAACGAGTGACAACCCCATTTAAGACTCTGCATGTGTCTATGACAGTGTGAAATAGGAAGATTTGAGGACAGTGTGTTATGTAAATAGAAATGGTAATCGTGAGAACAGAATTAAATAGATGTCAGATGAAAGTGAAAGAACTGAAGACAGAGTGTTGAGAACAAGGAGTTATTGTGAAACAAAATATGAATGGTGGTGTGGTTGATGAAAGGACAGGAAGCTAACTGGTCAGTCATCTAAAGAGGAATGGAGATCTGGTCAATTAGTGACAATTGAAGGTACAGGCTGGAACCCTGGGAACCTCTATTGACCACCTGATGGCTGTCCATCTACAGTTGACCAATATAAATGTTAGTTAACTAATTTGCATATTAGACACTTCTTAGTTTTTAGTATAAGTGAGAGATACAAAAAGATAGTAGAGAGAAGGCAGACTGAGGTACAGAGAAGGCAGACTGAGGTACGGAGAAGGCAGACTGAGGTAAGGAGAAGGCAGACTGAGGTACAGCGAGGCAGAACAGAGTCAGAGTGGGAAGATGGAAAGAGAGCCAGATTCGATCAGGATTGAAAGTGAGCTAAGATAGAAGGTGCTAGCAATGGTATGCAGAAGTAGGAACTGGAAGTTGGAAATAATAAAGAAATGAACTGGAAACGGACTTGAGTACCAATTCCCAAGACCGACATCGGTGATATATTCATGACAACTCAAAATTACTTAATTAAAAAGTTCTAAATTCTACCAGAAGACACCACATATGTTATGCCCTGACGGCGCGAAAATTAAATTATCAATTTTGACGTGAATTTTTTTGTCACGCATTATCACCCCCCACAGAATTTCCCAGTGGGGGTTATGACCCCATTGGGAGATTTGGGGGTTTGCAGGTATGCCTACTACAAGAATTCAGAGGTGCCCTTAGTTCAATAATTGCTATCTACCTATTTTGTACATGGCCCTGAATCCGGCGCGGGCGACACTGGCATCTGTACGGAATCTCACAAACATCACATTGCCTGTTGACCTCACTGTACTAGGCGTGGTGCTTCCACACAAATGACTGAGCACGGGAGAGTTGATAGTGCCTCCGTCACGGACCTCTATGTAGTCAAAACGACACCTGAAGCATAAAAATGAACACTTGTAAAATTAAAAAGATTTATTTCATTTTTGACATCCAATAAGGGGGGAAGCCAATCAAAATTGACTAAAATTTAAAAAGAAAATAATAATCATATTTTGGTGTGAATTGAAAATATCAAACATATTCAAACACTTAACAGCAGATGTTTGCTTACTTTTTACTCAAGAAATTTAGTCAATATCCATTGTTTACAAGATTTCAAAGACAATGTGTTTCATATGTCCCTACCTAATCATTAACAGTAAGATAAACAACATATTTTTCAAATAATTTGAAATAACCCCACTATCATATGACATTGCGGTCAACAATATTACAATATATGACGTTGAGGTCAATATCACATCCTCAGGTCCATATAACCACATATTTGCTGAAATAAAAGCCTTAATTATTAATTTGATATGCTAAAATAACATTTAACCAATGTACAGGAGAACTTAGGAAGCAAGAAGCATTGTGATGTTACAAATAAATTGATGTCATACAGTGAATACTGACCTGCTGTATCTAAAAAATAGTAACATCAAGTCAATATCACAAATCACCGACATCCATGTGATTATGTTCTAACCAATGATGATCAAGGAACATAAGAGGTTCCTTGTAAGCATAACACCTAGGGGTAGTGTTTATACCAAACATAACACCTAGGGGTAGTGTTTATACCAAACATAACCCCTAGGGGTAGTCTTTATACCAAACATAACACCTGGGGGAGTCTTTATACTACAAATAACACCTAGGGGTAGGCTTTATACCAAACATAACACCTAGGGGTAGTCTCTATACCACAAATAACACCTAGGGGTAGTCTTTATACTACAAATAACACCTAGGGGTAGTCTTTATACCAAAAATAACACCTAGGGGTAGTCTTTATACCACAAATAGCACCTAGGGGTAGTCTTTATACTACAAATAACACCTAGGGGTAGTCTTTATACCACACATAACACCTAGGGGTAGTCTTTATACCAAAAATAACACATAGGGTTAGTCTTTATACCACAAATAACACCTAGGGGTAGTGTTTATACCACAAATAACACCTAGGGGTAGTCTTTATACTACAAATAACACCTAGGGGTATTCTTTATACCAAACATAACACCTAGGGGTAGTCTCTATACCACAAATAACACCTAGGGGTAGTCTTTATACCAAACATAAGACCTAGGGGTAGTCTTTATACCACAAATAACACCTAGGGGGAGTCTTTATACCAAACATAACACCTAGGGGTAGTGTTTATACCAAACATAACCCCTAGGGGTAGTCTTTATACCAAACATAACACCTGGGGGAGTCTTTATACTACAAATAACACCTAGGGGTAGGCTTTATACCAAACATAACACCTAGGGGTAGTCTCTATACCACAAATAACACCTAGGGGTAGTCTTTATACCAAACATAAGACCTAGGGGTAGTCTTTATACCACAAATAACACCTAGGGCTAGTCTTTATACCAAACATAACACCTAGGGGTAGTCTCTATACCACAAATAACACCTAGGGGTAGTCTTTATACCACACATAACACCTAGGGGTAGTCTTTATACCAAAAATAACACATAGGGTTAGTCTTTATACCACAAATAACACCTAGGGGTAGTGTTTATACCACAAATAACACCTAGGGGTAGTCTTTATACCAAACATAACATCTAGGGGTAGTCTTTATACCAAAAATAACACATAGGGTTAGTCTTTATACCACAAATAACACCTAGGGGGAGTCTTTATACTACAAATAACACCTAGGGGTAGGCTTTATACCAAACATAACACCTAGGGGTAGTCTCTATACCACAAATAACACCTAGGGGTAGTCTTTATACCAAAAATAACACATAGGGTTAGTCTTTATACCACAAATAACACCTAGGGGGAGTCTTTATACCAAACATAACACCTAGGGGTAGTCTCTATACCACAAATAACACCTAGGGGTAGTCTTTATACCAAACATAACACATAGGGGTAGTCTTTATACCACAAATAACACCTAGGGGAAGTCTTTATACCACAAATAACACATAGGGTTAGTCTTTATACCACAAATAACACCTAGGGGTAGTCTTTATACCAAAAATAACACCTAAGGGTAGTCTTTATACCAAAAAAACCACCTAGGGGTAGTCTTTATACCAAAAATAACACCTAGGGGTAGTCTTTATACCAAAAATAACACCTAAAATAACACCTAGGGGTAGTCTTTATACCAAAAATAACACCTAGGGGGGTAGTCTTTATACCAAAATTAACACCTAGGGGTAGTCTTTATACCACAAATAACACCTAGGGGTAGTCTTTATACCAAAAATAACACCTAGGGGTAGTCTTTATACCAAAAATAACACCTAGGTGTAGTCTTTATGCCAAAAATAACAAAGAAATACTTCGTCAGGGCTTCAAAAGGATCACTTTCACCATGTTTGGTTCCCATTGTCTTCCTGAAATTTAACCCTTTCACCACTGTAGACCATAATGGACTCATCCAAATAAATGTATGGTAGAGTCTGCTAAAGTTACCTAGGGGTGATATTTAAGCAGAAATAAAAAAAAATCTCGGTCTTAGCTATTTTTTTTACCAAAATAATTCAAAGATTCGGTCAGCACCCTCCTAAAAGGAACTTCCTTGTGAAGCTGGGATAAAATTAAGGTAAGTTGGTAATGTGAAAGTTTTGAAAAACAAATTGGGGCACATGAGCTTAAAATTAATTAAGAAACTCAAATAAACATATTCTTAATGGAACCTTGAAAGAAATGTCTATTCTGAACTTGACCTGGTCAAAACTGTTGCATACAGTAATTGTATAAATTTTAAAAGGCATTACCTCTTCAAGATGAGGGTGATAGAGAAAAAAGGTTATTAGAAATAAACACAACATTTCATGCTAAAAGCATGCCCATTTCAAATTCCTATGATAAAAATTCTGAAAAAAAACATTAGACCAAAAAGAGGCCAAAAGGAGCTGTCAACACTGATACCCAACAATGATCCTGGATATTCCTTGGGTTACGCTCACTTTCACTCTCTGCATCCCTGGTATACGCCATAGCAAAATTGAAGGCATGCAGCTATAGCTATTTGATTCGTCTCGGGCGAAATAACCTGACCAATCACTAGGCTGAAACCTGTCTTTTGAAGAATACAGAGGAGCGACACTCGACTTCAAAGTCAATTTCACTGTTACACGACCAACATATTCTTAAGATGTTTTATCAAAGGATCAAACTAGTCTTCACTCCTCATCCACAAGTAGGTCACATTGAGCCTTCAGTATTTTGCTATGACATGTTCCAGGGGTGCAGAGAGTGAAAGTTAGAGTAACCCCTGGAGGGTCGAGGAGGCCAACAATGAAACAATAAACTTTTTGGTACAAAACAAAGATCACATACTGATTATGATCTTCTATATAAAAGTTGTCCACAAAGTCGAGCTGTAGGCTGTGTGACGACGGGGCAGTTATTACCCAGGTACAGTCCACATTGTGTGGGTAGACGTTTGGGTAGTTTGGAGATGTGAAGTAGCCACTGGTCACTCCGTCGGTCAGGTAGAGTGTGCCACCACAGGTCACACTGACCTCCGTGAACTGCATCTGGAACCCGGTGCCCGTTCCTGACCCGTCGCTGACAAAGGTCACAGTGAGATAGTTACTTGAAGTGTTCATCGGTGTAGGTATGACGTTTCCGCAGTATTGTCCTGTCAGAGAGTTCCCGATGGGTGGGGAGGTTGTGCTTGGTCCACCAAGTAACTAGTAACAGAGGTTTAGAATAGGTATAATCACTAAAGGATGAGTCGTCTTCTTCCATTAAAAAAAAATCTCACTTTTCTAAATAAAACTGACCCATCAATCAAAAAATCTCACAATCCAGCCATCATTCCTGGTGAAAGATTTCACTTTTTATGATTAAACTTATATATTCACTTAATGGGGGACTGACTCCAGGCTTCATTCTTACCATGCCCAGCACTGTTCCCTTTATTAGTTGATGGTGTCCTCTTTAAAAGTCATTATAACTCCCTGTATTAATTACTTGTGGACCGATATATAAGGCCCCATTCTTACCTGGACACTGTCCCCTCCACATGCCTCGCCTGATCCCACGACATTGAATCCACCATTAAATTCAACTTGGATAGTACGGCCAATTGCGACGATCACATACCATGTACAGTTGATATTATTGGGATAGGAGTTTGGGTAGGAGGGACTGCTTAATACACCAGATGGCATGCGTAATATTCCACCGCAAACTGCAAACAAAAAGTAATATATCTCATGGATGTTTCTGTGTGTCTGATTGTTTAAACAAACCACAAGACTGGAAGACAGAAATCATATCTCCTTGCAGTGCATGCCAGAAATATACACATTATCAAAACTACAAGCAGTGCCCACTGTTAAGTCTGGAGGTTTGTATGTGTGCAGGATTATCTCCCTTTGGAGAAATGTCCCCCCCCCCCGCTCTATTGAGATAAATAGCATAATATAACATAATGATGACATCACCTAGTTAATAAAGCTTCATGACTCAGTAAATATTAAATAGAAAGATCCCCAGACTTCCTTTCCTTCATATCAATGCTGGCTTTGCCAGTAACACTAAAATAGGTAATCCATACAGGTATCAAGTTTCAATTGGGACCAGGGTTCAAAGAACCTTAATTTTTAATTTTTGTTTTTGTCTAACATGTTGACTGCAAGATCTTACAAATGCACATCTACATAAACATTCTGACTCTAAAGATATAGGGATCAGGAATCTGTTGTTTTTGGACCCAAAATGGGCCTAAGAAGTTCTTGGCAGATAAACTACTAGCAATCTTGAGAGGTATTCACGTGCCTCTAAAATAGAGGAAATATTCATTTTCAAATCTCATCAGCCGTGATGGATGAATTAAAACTTAGGATGGTTGATACTTCTGTTGAAATGAACTCTTTAATGTGGACACCTTGCTTGATATAAATTTTGTTAACACATTGCAAATATCGGGTAAATAAAAAATCAGGATTTTGAGATTACCAGTTTGTACATTGACAGAGAAACCCGTCCTGTTGATAGAGAAATCTGTGGTGAAGCGCAGTGTCATCTGTGAGACGGTCGACTGGATAGGCTGAGCGTTACCGACCCTCCCACAGAACTGTCCCAGACGCGGGCCGTAGTTGTTGTTCACCACGGGACCTGAAGGTAGAAAGTAGAAATTCTTGTGTGTGGAAGTGATTTTGTGTGGAAGTGATTTCGTGTGAAGTGATTTCGTGTGAATTGATTTCAAGTGGAAATGATTTTGTGTGGAGTGATTTTGTGTGGAAGTGTAAAATGATTTTGTGTGAAGTGATTTTGTGTGGAAGTAATTTCGTGTGGAGTGATTTTGTGTGGAAGTGTGAAGTGATTTTGTTTGAAGTGATTTCGTGTGGAATGATTTCCTGTGAAGTGATTTCGTGTGAAGTGATTTTGTGTGGAAGTGATTTCGTGATTTCACGTGAAAGTGATTTTGTTTGAAATGATTTCATGTGGAATGATTTTCTGTAAGTGATTTTGTGTGGATGTGATATCGTGGAACGGAAATCTTTGAATTTGCAATGGTTCTGAAATACATAGATAACTTAATAACATAAAATATTCACATTCCTGTGTGGATATTTTTATGATAATTTTTTCTAGTCTAAAATGTGAGCATTTCCACACAATAAAAGTTTCCACTTTCCACAGAACTTTATATATATACAGTATATATATACACTGTTGGAATTACTTCTTTGCCCCATATACTATTTTAAGTAATTCGTATCCTACGGACATACCTCCATTAGGATCCAGTGTTATATGGGATTTTACCGTCTATATTACTTTTTTGACCTATATATATATATATATCACATAATGTACTGTTTTATCCAGTGAATAATCGATATACCCATGTCATATTATTTTGCATATTTACCCATGTAACATGACCTATCAGCCCTATGATTGGTTGTAAGTTTCAATTGTTTCTAAGACAAGTACATGACGTGACAGACTGATGCACTGGAGTCAAAATGGCGGCTTTTTACATTTCAAGGTTGTATGAAAATTGTCCTCTTACAAGAATAAATGCCACAAATATTAATTATGTGATAAAAAGGATCTTACTCTCGTTTTCATTTCATATGAAATAGAAACTCATGTAAGATCCTAAATACAAAGAGTTTAGTATCTGAGTTTACAGAAGTATAACTCACCATCATACACAGACAGACGGTCATATCTACAGGACTGATGGCTCTCAAGGTTGATGTCAGTGACGTTGAACCACACAACGTATCCTGGCTGAGCAATCAATTGCCAAACACAATCAAGATGATCAGCGTATCCGTCGGGATATCCAGGGGAGTTAATTGTCATCATCTGATATTGGGAAGGACTAAAGATCCCTCCACAACCGGGCACTGGGAACAAAATCATTAAAACCAACGATGAAATACTGACAGATTTCTATAACACAATTCATTTATCAACCAGTTTGATATTGTTGCAATAAAAAAGAAGGCACAGGGTGATACGTATCCAAGTCGGCAAATACAAGAAAAACATGACCAATACAAGATTTGGCGCAAAACAAAGTATAAAAAAATTCTACGCCATCCTCGACTATTCCTCATCCACAAGCCGTGTTTGAAATGGTCATTTTAATGTTATGATACCAAGGAGAAAATGGACAGAAGAATGAACACAAAAAATGAGGAATTGTCGCAACAATAATGACAAGGAAATTGGAGTAAATGGTTGTTCAATACTTTTTGCCAGTAATGATGGATCTTTTGATTAAAAAGAACAAATTTTAGACACAATTCAAACCGTATTTGGTTGTATGGCCATGCAGAAAAGTATATATATATATGGGGAGTGTCATATGTGTAGCATTCACGTGTTATCCGAGGTAGTGTTTACAATTGTTTTCTTTTTGATAAAATCCTAGATATACTCTCACTATGATTACGTCTAACGGAATGGTGTCATTTGTTGTGTCTCATCGGCAATGAGTGCTGTTAATTCTGTCTGCTGAGGATCACTGTAGACTACATGGCTGTTAATTCTGTCTGCCGAGGATCACTGTAGACTACATGGCCGTTAATTCTGTCTGCCGAGGATCACTGTAGACTACATGGCCGTTAATTCTGTCTGCCGAGGATCACTGTAGACTACATGGCCGTTAATTCTGTTTGCCGAGGATCACTGTAGACTACATGACTGTTAATTCTGTCTGCCGAGGATCACTGTAGACTACATGTCTGTTAATTCTGTCTGCTGAGGATCACTGTAGACTACATGTCTGTTAATTCTGTCTGCCGAGGATCACTGTAGACTACATG
>NW_018406762.1:569613-572149 GCF_002113885.1 Mizuhopecten yessoensis | reverse complement strand
GGGTGGGATGGGGTGGGGTGGGGTTTGTGGGTTGTGTGGGTGTGTGGGGTGTATTGATCCTTGTGTCATTGACAAGTAATATCTTATATAAATACTAATTAGAGTTGGTCTTGGATGACAGCGATATCCGAGGGGTGACTCTAGGCACTGTCACACTAGTATTTATTTTATTTTACTGAAAGTCCTTAAATAACAAAGTTTTCAAAGTAACAAATACATGTAAATTGTATTTTCATCAACAAATTTAACAGTGAACTATTCAAGCTTTGACGTTTGACGGTACTGGTTGCATGCTTTTAAGAGTCCTTATCTGTCAACAGTTTATCCAAATCACCCGAATTGACATCTGCAAATCTTGCCGTTTTTTACGTAGCAGACAGGCGATTGTTTATCCCAACTACCACGTAAATGAAGCGCTTGGAAATCTTACTCATCTCAGCAGGTAAGATTCTTAAGTTGTCAAACACGAGGCTTGCCGAGTGTTTGGCAATTTAAGAATCTTTCCCCAAGGGTTGAGATTCCCCTATCTCACCCACATGGGGGTGAATGATTCTTTTTCTCTTACCCTGTTCTCCCAATGTGTATCATATACACAATGTAATGATAGCGTTACATGCTAAATTTAGGGTTGACGTGACGTTGAAGGATTGTTGACGTGACGTCATTGTATTGTTGAAGTGACGTCATGCCATGTTATGAATAGGGGATTCCCCCTTTCAACCCTAGGGTGAGATAACGAAATCTCACACCGGTAAAAGTGCGGATACACCTGTCCAGGGTAAGAGAATGTTATATATCCTGTGCATTTTTACCAATTGTGATAGCAGTAGATTTTTATTTCATTAATACCTGGGTGATTATTTCCTTTCAAACTTTTTTAAGACCTATCCAAACGTTTAACTTTTATAGACTCTGACTGATCTAATGACATACTGGGTGTGGTGGAGACCCCTGGGGGCTGTGTGGTGGGCGGCACCTCACTGGTGGCCTGCCAATCAAACAGAAAACCCTGGCCTGTGGCTGAGAAGTCGGTGTGAAACTCCACTCTTAGCTGGTTTGTGGTGGTCAAGACTGGATCAGGGATGGTCAGCCCACAGTATCTTGCGATCTCAGGGCTGTCAGCCGCACCTCCGTCACGAAACTAGGGGACAAACAATTGCAGAATACAAACGGTTTTATGAAAACTTGAATAATTTTATGGTCTATGGTAAATGTTTTGCTATAAAATACTACATATATGTATCATTTATAAAAGATATCTTACATTTTTCTTACTGGGAAAAATTATCACTAAGAGTTGTTCTTGATTATTAACATTTTGTTTTTGGTAATCTCTTGAACGATCTCATCCAAATTCCACTTTTTCTTATTAAGAAAAGTGAATTAAAAATGATGAAAGAAGACCCTGTACGATATGTAAACCTGTATAAACAGGACAATTAACTAGGTCCTATTTTATAGTATGTGTAGCACATTTTTATCTTAATTATACTTGTATAATCAAAAAACCTGTTTAATCAGAAAACCTTTATAAATGAGAAATATAAAAAGGTTCCACTGTATATATTTCTATATAAACTCAACCTGTGTTATCAGAAAACCTGTATAAACCAGAACTACAACTAGAAACTTGTTTTTGTGAACAAATACATATGTCTCCCCTCATGAGCCAAAAGACAAACCTCGGTATAAAAAATTATCGAAGGGCCATACATCTTTGTAATAAATAGTGGGGCACAAGACCCGAATTTAGAATGCAACACACCTACTTCCCAAGAAATATAACTATAGCAAGTTTGGTCAATATAGGTGAAATAACATGGAAGTTATGCCGTGGACAAACTTAGGTATTAAAAATAAACAAAGGGCCATAACTCTGTATAAAAGGGGGCATAAAACCTGAATTTAGTGCGAGATATTCCGCCTTTCCAAGATACATGAATATTGTAAGTTTGGTCAACGTAGGTGAAATAACATGGAAGTTATGCCGTGGACAAACTTAGGTATTAAAAATAAACAAAGGGTCATAACTCTGTATAAAGTGGGGCACGAGACCTAATTTCAGTGCACTGCACACCTTCTGTGGGTGAAGCAGGTATACTTCAAGTTTCATCAAGATATCTTTAAAGGTTTAAAATGTATGGCCCAGACAAGTGGCGGGGATTAGAAGAACCGAAAGAAGAACCAGTACTGATACAATATGTCTAGGCCCCACTTTATACATTTCTACGTAAACTAATTCACCTGTGTAATCAGAAAACCTGTACATAGGACTATAACTATGTCCTACTGTATACATATCTTTGTTAACTGTGTAATCAGAAAACCTGTACATAGGCCTATAACTATGTCCCTCTGTCTACATATCTTTGTTAACTGTGTAATCAGAAAACCTGTACATAGGCCTATAACTATATCCCTCTGTATACATATCTATGTCTACTGTGTAATCAGAAAACCTTTACATAGGACTATAACTATATCCCTCTGTATACATATCTATGTTAACTGTGTAATCAGAAAACCTGTACATAGG
>NW_018406762.1:487274-566634 GCF_002113885.1 Mizuhopecten yessoensis | reverse complement strand
GAGGTGACTAATGTACGCGACCTGTAAGAGGTGACTAATGTACGCGACCTGTAAGAGGCGACTAATGTAAACGACATGTAAGAGGGGACTAATAAACGCGACCTGTAAGAGGCGACTAATGTACTAGACCTGTAAGAGGCGACTAATGTACGCCACCTGTAAGAGGCGACTGATGTATGTGACCTGTAAGAGGCAACTGTACATGACCTGTACGAGGTGACTAATGTACGCGACGTGTAAGAGGTGACTAATGTACGCGACCTGTAAGAGGCTACTAATGTACGCAACCTGTAAGAGGCGACTAATGTGCGCGACCTGTAAGAGGCAAATAATGTACACGACATGTAAGAGGGGACTAATGTACGCGACCTGTAAGAGGCGACTAATGTACGCGACCTGTAAGAGGCGACTAATATACGCGACCTGTAAGAGGCTACTAATGTGCGCGACCTGTAAGAGGGGACTAATGTACGCGACCTGTAAGAGGCGACTAATGTACGCGACCTGTAAGAGGTGACTAATGTACGCGACCTGTAAGAGGGGACTAATGTACGCGACCTGTAAGAGGGGACTAACGTACGCGACCTGTAATAGGTGACTAATGTATGCGACCTGTAAGAGGCGACTTATGTACGCAACCTTTAAGAGGCGACTAATGTACGTGACCTGTAAGAGGCAACTAATGTACGTGACCTGTAAGAGGCGACTAATGTACGTAACCTGTAAGAGGCGACTTATGTACGCGACCTGCAGATTCAGCATTATCTTCTGTGTCTTCTGTTTAGCAGACACTGAAGAAACCACCATTGCCCACTGCCTCCATTACAACACTAGGGATCTTCGTGTCTTTCCTCACCTCCCTATTTTATTTAGTGTTGTCTCCCTAGGTACCTGTCTACATCAGGCCTTAAGCAATTGTGAGGATGTTATACCAACAACAAACAAACAAGCAAGCCAATCCCACTTGCTAACAAGACTCCCATTTGGTGATTTTTCTTTTAGTACATTCTACTACTATATAACCTTGAAAGTATGTAATTTAACAGTTCTTTATCTCAGCTTTAGGCCAGTAGCCAAATATCATTAAATAATTTCTTATGAATATTTAAACGGATCACAATAGGTTATTTGAGCCTTCTGTTAACTCATTCACCCCTGAAGACACATTTGAACTCTTCAAATTCAATGGTTGGAATAGTTCATCATGAAATTTGAGGGGTGAATGAGTTAAACATTTGTATTTACCCCATAAGCTCTGACACAAAGTAATGCAGTTGAAATAAGATTTGCTAGTATTTCTACTGAGCTATATATTACTTGGATGGGCTTATTACCGGGCATGGGCTTATTTCTGGATACATACGGTACTAGAGTGGTATTGTTTTATTTCAGTGTGTTTTACTACCTCACTTATTGAAATTTCTTTGTTTTTTTCTGCTGCATATACATGTACAGTGTATTGTCAGTGATGCCAAGACAACAATGTTCTATTCTGTCAAAATTTGATAAAATTTGAGTTCTCATTAAATGTTTATGATAAGAAGTATGTTTACAGTAATCACACATGATGATGCACCCCGGTCCGTTGCTACCAAATAAAACTCTTACATTCCTACATCTGTATAATCTGACCTTAATGTTGTAGCTTAGTCAGATTACGAAGGTTTCACTTCATATATGTACCCTGCCTCCAGCACTCCGATACACACAGGCACACATACACAATACACACGGAGGCACATCCTTAAATTGACTTTAGCTAGCTATTGTTTGGATGTTAATCTCTGTACAAACAACACTTTATATTATATCAGATTCTGTCAAATTATTTCATACCTTCGTATTAAGATTTTTAGGAATGGGTAAACATGTTACTCGCTCTCCCAACTGTCTGCAGTTTTAGAGTGCTGGATTTGGCGAAACTGTCTCTATGATTTTTGACATTTGACTTGACTGTTTAGGTACATTGTGGCTCAGTGAGCTGTTTTCAGCAGTTAAGTGTCAGGACACAAGTCATTTACACTCTTTGCTTGACAAAGGAAACAGACATTTTCGAAAGCTTGCAAAGTAAGTTTTCAATTCTTTTTTGTGTTCAAAACAAGCTTAGCCTTTGTTATTTCATACCTGTTGCTTGACCAAATTTTTCCAGTTCATGATAGCATATCTTTAACACAAAGATAGTACACATGTTTCCAATCTACCTGCATGATCACCGAGGATTAGCCAGGAACAGTTGCTACCAGGACCATAGTTTCCTGGGTAGTTAGGTGACATGATTTCTCCATCTTGTTCTGCTGTCAGCGTTCCTCCACAGCCTGTTTTATCACAGTTGTTTACAGTTAGTCATGTGTTACTGGCGTGGCTTCATTTAAGCATTACTTAATATTATACAGTTTTTGTTATTTTTCTGGATGATCAAAAATTCAAATTTAATTTTCACAGAGTGGCCTCCCTTGGACTGTTTTTCCTATATGCATTAACCAAACTTTTAAAAAAGAGTAGCCTCCCTTGGACTGATTTTCATATAGGCGTTCACCGAACTTTTCAAAAAGAGTGGCCTCCCTTGGACTGTTTTTCCTATATGAATTAACCAAGCTTTTAAAAAGGAGTGGCCTCCCTTGGACTGATATTCATATATGCGTTAACCAAACTCTTCAAAAAGAGTGGCCTCCCTTGGACTGTTTTTCCTATATGCATTAACCAAACTTTTAAAAAAGAGTAGCCTCCCTTGGACTGTTTTTCATATATGCATTAACCAAACTTTTCAAAAAGAGTGGCCTCCCATGGACTGATTTTCATATAGGCGTTAACCGAACTTTTCAAAAAGAGCGGCCTCCCTTGGACTGATATTCATATATGCGTTAACCAAACTTTTAAAAAAGAGTAGCCTCCCTTGGACTGTTTTTCATATATGCGTTAACCAAACTTTTCAAAAAGAGTGGCCTCCCTTGGACTGATTTTCATATAGGCGTTAACCGAACTTTTCAAAAAGAGTGGCCTCCCTTGGACTGTTTTTCCTATATGAATTAACCAAACTTTTAAAAAAGAGTGGCCTCCCTTGGACTGATATTCATATATGCGTTAACCAAACTTTTCAAAAAGAGTGGCCTCCCTTGGACTGTTTTTCATACGTCCGTTAAACAAAACAGATCAACCAAACTTTCAAAAACACTATCAATTCATGGAAAGACGATAACCAAATTCATTTTCATTGTTCATGGTAGTTATGCCCAATATACAGACTGATATTTTAGAAAAGAAGTGTTATTTAATTTGACATATTTTGGTTTTAAAAAAAACCAAGAAAATAGGTGATTTCTTTCTTTATGAAAATGTGTTTATTGGTAAGAAAGGAAACTAACATGGTTTTCTTTTTGAAGTTAATCAGTCCATACCAGAGTATCAAAAAAATCAAAGCCATGGGAAAGTGTCCTCAGAAATGAATATAGGGTTGCCATGTTGGTATCCAATATCTAAATGATTCGATTTAAATCAGAAAAAAATTGATCACCTCATTAGTTATCACTTACCAGTAACGTAGGTTGCATTGAAGCCTTTTCGTGATACAGATGAATCCGTCCTCATACGTACAAGCATCTGGTTGGCAGAGCTACGATATGATGGAGGAGAAGGGAGAGAACTGCCGCAATGTGTCATCAGCAATGTGTTATTCATCGTAGGACCATCAAATACCTGATCAAAACAGAATCATTTGCTGAACTGGTAGTAGGGAGATATCAATGTTTGTTACCAAGGGAAATAACTCTGTTAAAAAATAATTTCTCGCTATCATCTGGTTAATAATTATAGAATATATATCCTAGTAAATTACGAAAGTTCAATAACAAATTGTAATCAATTCCAAATGTCCACCATACCTTTACGTAGTCCAAATAGCAGCTTGAACTGCCCTCCAGGATAAATTCATTGAAAGTAAGCAGGATATTCCTGGAGGGAGCCACGGTGATCAACCAGACACACTCAGTATCGTGGGGATAGTTATTGGGATAGTTGGCCGAAGTGAGCGTTCCAGATGGTGTCGAAAAATTTCCCCCACATCCTAAAAAGCAATGTTAGAAAACATGAGCAATTTATCTGTTCACATGTGATACAGGCCAAAAAATTGGCTCCAATATGATTAAAAGAAATCCAGTGCATTACATAAAAACATCATTTAAAAAAAAAATGGTTGCAGCTGATATGAAAAGATTAAAGATGCATATAATATGATTATTAATTAGTTTCTTTGAAGAATTCACAAATATGAACTTTCGTTTGTCAGAATCATCAACATGACACCTACAGGGTGGATATTAAATAATTGATATCCATGCGATGAAAATAATTGAAATTTTTATGTAGGGTATTCCTTTACTAATGAACTGGTAAGTCACTCTTTTTTGGAGCTGGACCTGAGATGTCAACGACTGGAGCACATTTTGGAAAAGAATGACTTACAAGTTCATTAATATTATTGTGTTCCCTATATGAACATATGTTTATAGACAATTAGTCTTATTTCATTCCTTTACATTCATTTAGTCTTACCTCCAGGTAGAGATCTATAGGAAGCATGAAAACCCCGCCCACTGATAGACACATCGCTACGGAAACGTATCAACATCTGGTTACCAGTGGATGTAAAAACCTGAGGCTGCGTCTGTGTATGGCAGAGTGTTATCAGAAGTGGCGAGGCGCTGTCCATACCTCCGTAGATCTGTCAGAACAAACAGTAGACAGTTTATCAATTTAAACTTTTAAGAATTAATTTGCAAGTTCAGTCACCTTAATTACTAAGTGACCTTGTTCCTGTGAACATTTTCATTTTCCTGTTAAAACACATTTGTGACCTAGAACACTGACAGATCAGCAAAGTGCCGAACATGTCCCTGACTGTATCCCTGAAGTCTACTTTAAGTTACAGTGACCTTGACCTGATAGTCTTTTTTAAACCTGCGATGCATACCTATTACAATGCATCACCATATCATGTTTTGAAAAGATTAGTATTTTAAATTCAAAAGCCAAAGTATACGTATAACAAGCCACAACGTTTACCATCTCTGGACTAGACAGAGTATAACAATGAAGTTTACCATCTCTGGGCTAGACAGGGTATAATAATGAAGTTTACCATCTCTGGACTAGACAGGGTATAATAATGAAGATTACCATCTCTGGACTAGACAGAGAATAACAAAAAATGAAGGTTAACATCTCTGGACAAGACAGAGTATAACAATGAATTTTACCATCTCTGGACTAGACAGAGTATAACTATGAAGTTTACCATCTCTGGACTAGACAGGGTATAATAATGAAGATTACCATCTCTGGACTAGACAGAGAATAACAAAAAATGAAGGTTAACATCTCTGGACAAGACAGAGTATAACAATGAAGTTTACGATCTCTGGACTAGACAGGGTATAATAATGAAGTTTGCCATCTCTGGACTAGACAGAGTATAACAAAAAATGAAGTTTACCATCTCTGGACAAGAGAGAGTATAAAAAACAATGAAGTTTACTATCTCTGGACAAGACAGAGTATAACAATGAATTTTACCATCTCTGGACTAGACAGAGTATAACTATGAAGTTTACCATCTCTGGACTAGACAGGGTATAATAATGAAGATTACCATCTCTGGACTAGACAGAGAATAACAAAAAATGAAGGTTAACATCTCTGGACAAGACAGAGTATAACAATGAAGTTAACCATGTCTGGACTAGACAGAGTATAACAATGAAGTTGACCATCTCTGGAGTAGACAGAGTATAACAATGAAGTTGACCATCTCTGGACTAGACAGAGTATAACAATGAAGTTGACCATCTCTGGAGTAGACAGAGTATAACAATGAAGTTGACCATCTCTGGACTAGACAGAGTATAACAAACAATGAAGTTTACCATCTCTGGACTAGCCAGAGTATAACAATGAAGTTTACCATCTCTGGGCTAGACAGAGTATAACAATGAAGTTTACCATCTCTGGGCTAGACAGGGTATAATAATGAAGTTTACCATCTCTGGACTAGACAGAGTGTAACAAACAATGAAGTTTACCATCTCTGGACAAGAGAGAGTATAAAAAACAATGAAGTTTACTATCTCTGGGCAAGACAGAGTATAACAATGAAGTTTACCATCTCTGGACTAGACAGGGTATAATAATGAAGATTACCATCTCTGGACTAGACAGAGAATAACAAAAAATGAAGGTTAACATCTCTGGACAAGACAGAGTATAACAATGAAGTTAACCATGTCTGGACTAGACAGAGTATAACAATGAAGTTGACCATCTCTGGACTAGACAGAGTATAACTATGAAGTTTACCATCTCTGGACTAGACAGATTATAACAATGAATTTTACCATCTCTGGACTAGACAGAGTATAACTATGAAGTTTACCATCTCTGGACTAGACAGGGTATAATAATGAAGATTACCATCTCTGGACTAGACAGAGAATAACAAAAAATGAAGGTTAACATCTCTGGACAAGACAGAGTATAACAATGAATTTTACCATCTCTGGACTAGACAGAGTATACCAATGAAGTTTACCATCTCTGGACTAGACAGATTATAACAATGAATTTTACCATCTCTGGACTAGACAGAGTATACCAATGAAGTTTACCATCTCTGGACTAGACAGGGTATAATAATGAAGTTTGCCATCTCTGGACTAGACAGAGTATAACAATGAAGTTGACCATCTCTGGACTAGACAGAGTATAACTATGAAGTTTACCATCTCTGGACTAGACAGGGTATAATAATGAAGATTACCATCTCTGGACTAGACAGAGAATAACAAAAAATGAAGGTTAACATCTCTGGACAAGACAGAGTATAACAATGAAGTTTACCATCTCTGGACAAGACAGATTATAACAAACCATTAGTTTCCTCACATCTGGACAAACTCTGGTACCAAACAGGGGCTCTGGGTATAACTGGGTATTACTGGGTAATACTGGGCATGATACATACTTGTGAACTCTCCCTTTTTTAGATGGAGAATCTCGATTGTGGACCCTAAAATTGAACATTTTCAACTAGTGAATTTGCTTAACTATTTCTATTTTCTAAGATATGATGATTTCACCTGAAAGAACAGCTCAATAGATGTAATTCAAGAGTGTTTTTGCCCCCCTAGTGTATACAAACACACATTTTATTTATGCTTTTAATTCTGAGGACGCATAATCTCTCCCATGAAATTCTTTAAAAAGTTGGTTAGTATGATAATACAAAGTTTCAGCACACAACACTCTGTGATCCAACATTTAGGTACTTGTACATAAAATATGGCAATTGTACAAGACATGTAGTATCGGGTTTTGGTTTGTTTGTGTTTAATACGTCCTATTAACCGCTATGGTAATTTAAGGATGTACCAGGTTTTAGAGGAGGGGAAATTAAGCCAGAGTTCACAGAAAAAAACCAGGCGACCTTCGGCCATTACCCGAAGACTGGCCTATGTAGGCCTCGAACCTGCGATTCATTCGATTTGGTGGAGGGCTAGTGATTATCGACGGTCAGGCGCCTTAACCATTCGGCCACTGTAGCCCCTATAGATAACTGTCAACATTCTTCAGCTGTTGAAACAAGGTACCTTGAGGTCTGTCTCGGTCACTTTAGTCACACAATTTTGTTAAAATTGGGCCTGCATCGCCCACCTGGTATCAATATCACACCTGTAACCTTTAAAGTGATCTAAAATAAAGCTACAGGCAAAGTATCAGTAATTAGAACTATAAGTGATTCAAAAGTGAAAACATTTTAAAAAATTTGACCCCTGTGACCTTTGACCCCTGTGACATTCAACAAACTTTATAGCCCTTCATCTCAGCATGCAACTTGCCATTTAATATTAGGTCATTTAAAAGGTATATAGATTTTTTACCAAATGTGACCTTGAAAGTGGGTTAAGGTCATTCAAATGACTTGATAGCCCTTCATCCAAGCATGCTACTGGCTAAGTATCATCATTCTGTGCCTCATGGTTATTCAGAAGAAGTCATCTAAAGATTTTAATCAAATTTGACCCCTGTGACCTTGAACATAAGTCAAGGTCATTCATTTTAACGAAAGTGGTAGCCCTTATCCTAGCATACTAATGGCCAGATATCATTACCCTTGGACTTTTGGTTATTCAGAAAAAAGTCTTTCAAATTTTAAACATATTTGATGCCTGTGACCTTGAATATCAGTCACGGCATAAAGCTCCTTCGGGTTAAGTGAGCTAAAAATTATACCTCCAATCCATCATAACCGCAGTTGACATGAGGCTCAAAGTCGAAGTCATTGAGTGTGAGTTCTATCCTCACACCAGTAGCTAGGTTTATCTGCCACTCACAGACGCGAGCGTGAGGGTAATTACTGGGGTAGTTAGGGCTCGTAAAGTTGCCTGTTGGGTTCACCAAGTAACCACCGCAACCTGTCGACAAATAAACTTATTTCAGAAAGTATCAAATAAGTTCAAATTTGGGTATTTACATTATGTTTTGGTTCTAAATGTTATTTTAATGATATAAGAAATGATGTAAAACCAATTTTCATCAATAAAAAATGTTGTTTAATATGCAATATTTAAATGATAAATTAGCAAATTATAATGAAGTTATTGATTGAATTCGCAACAGCTAAATAATATAGTTTATGACAATATCAAATGACTATTCATGAATATTGCATACAATATAGAAAGATGGAAAATAAAAATAAAACCCAGATTTTTCCCTCCTTTTCCCCACTTTTTTCAATGTAATATGAAAAACTCATTGTTTATAGAAATTTGACCAACAATTTAGAAATAAATTGTTGTTGAAAATGGCACCTTATTTATCCAGAAAAGCTTACCATTGGTGACATACTCAAGACGAAATCCATTACTTGCCACGCTGAAGTCAGACATAAAATGCACCAGCATCTTGCTAGAGGTGCTGTTGACAGGAGCGGGGAGGTTTGTACCACAGAACCTGCCTAGGGACGCAGACGATGTCAACTCTCCATCACGAATCTGAGTAAAAAAACGTAACGGATCAAAAAATTACTTTTGGCAATATAAAGATACCTTCACTTTAATGCCATCCTTTTGGCACTATAAAGATACCCTCACTTTACTGCTATCCTTTTGGCACTATAAAGATACCCTCACTGTACTGCCATCCTTTTGGCACTATAAAGATACCCTCACTTTAATGCCATCCTTTTGGCACTATAAATATACCCTCACTTTACTGCTATCCTTTTGGCACTATATAGATACCCTCACTGTGCTGCCATCCTTTTGGCACTATAAAGATACCCTCACTTTACTGCCATCCTTTTGGCACTATAAAGATACCCTCACTGTACTGCCATCCTTTTGGCACTATAAAGATACCCTCACTTTAATGCCATCAATTTAGCACTATAAAGATACCCTCACTGTACTGCCATCCTTTTAGCACTATAAAGATACCTTCACTGTACTGCCATCCTTTTAGCACTATAAAGATACCCTTACTGTAATGCCATCCTTTTGGCACTATAAAGATACCCTCACTTTACTGCCATCCTTTAGGCACTATAAAGGGGCTGGTTATATACTGAAGGAGATATAGAAAGTAATTGCTAGGATAAAAGGAGAAGAGGACATTGTAATACACTGAAGGTCATGGAATTAGCGAAGGAGAGAAATTGTGAGCGACTCACAAAGATATACCCCTCCTTCATCTGATCTAGGTATTCAAAATTTGTTTACAGCAGGGTATGATCATTGTATCAAAACTCACTCCTCCATGCACATATAGATATGATGTACATTCACTGTGCTAAGTTACAGAAATAACAGTTGAAGAAGAGTTATAAGGTTTCTGGAGTAGACATGTAAAGTTTCAGGGGTCATAATTCCAGGATTTGTTTTTAGAATAAAAAATTCCTTTCTTCGTGAACATCTACATATGACTAATACTTTCACTGTGTCAGGTAAAAAAAATCAACAAAGAGTCAAGGAGGAATTGTACCTACAAGTTTTCTTGAGCACATGTTTAAAGTTTCAAGGGCCATCACTCCAGGAAAATAATCCAATCGAAAATTCCTTTCTGCATGCACATTCACATATGATGCACTATCACTGTGCCAAATTACACAAAAAAATCCAACTGAAGATTTAGGAGGAGTTGTGCTTCTTTTTGATAATAGAGAAAATTATCTTTGGAAGGAACGATAGAGAACTTCAAAGGAGAAGGAAAGGTGTCTGTTGAAGACAGATAAGTCTTTGCTATGGGCGAGGTTAAAGTAAATACGGAAATAAATATTTCTACTGAAGGGAAGAGAAAATTCTTCTGGAAAGTGGCAGAAAAGTCTCTAATGGCAACGGTGAGCGATGTCTTTGTGGGAGGTGGGAGGAACAATCTCTGCTAAAGAAGGGAAATATACATTTCTAAGTGCAGAGTTTGTCACAGGTGAGAAGAACAATCAGGTGGGAGGAACAATCTCTGCTAAAGAAGGGAAATCTACATTTCTAAGTGCAGAGTTTGTCACAGGCGAGAAGAACAATCTCTGCTAAAGAAGGGAAATCTACATTTCTAAGTGCAGAGTTTGTCACAGGTGAGAAGAACAATCAGGTGGGAGGAACAATCTCTGCTAAAGAAGGGAAATATACATTTCTAAGTGCAGAGTTTGTCACAGGTAAGAAGAACAATCAGGTGGGAGGAATAATCTCTGCTAAAGAAGGGAAATATACATTTCTAAGTGCAGAGTTTGTCACAGGCGAGAAGAACAATCAGGTGAGAGGAACAATCTCTGCTGAGGAAGGGAAATAAATATCGCGGAAGAAGTATGGAGGTATTTTACTTACCTGTAAATAGTCCCATGCACATGAATGGTGCGTCTCTACATCAAAGTGGGAGAACGCAGCACTGATGGTGTTACCCTGAGATGTCTCTATGATCCAGGTACAGTTACGGTTGTGTGGGTAGGGCTGAGGGAAGTTAGGGCTCTCTATCACCCCAGAAAATCCCGTCAGTCGTACATTACACACTGAAACACAAAGTCTTTCAGATGAAAGTCTTAAAAAGAAGCAAAAAAACAACAACGAGAGGTCCACAGGGCCTGCAGTGCTCACCTAGACTGTTATGTTTAAGCTAAGCATACTTTTTGTTGACTGTATGATTTTGCCACTTAAACATTTCTGTGATCTGTAAGAAACATGCTAGTATTTGCTACTAGTCTCAGCAGAGAAATGTCAAAGTTTGTTACTTTGAACTTTAAGATTTCTAGGAAAGTGTTGAAGTACTTATCTGACCTTTGTGACCTTGAGATTCTTGAAATAAACTTTATAGGTCTCAATCTAAGATAACAACAAACCAAATATCATGACCCTAGGTCACTCAGTGCTCAAAAAGAAGCTGCTAAAAGAAACCATGGACGGAGGAATAGACAATATGTACACCTGATCTATGCCACTTTGTAGCAGGTAATGTTCCATCTACCATGGATCTGGGCATTCAACTTCAGAAATAAGGATATTTCTAATAAAATGGGAACCAGAGGGTAATCTTGATAAATGATGTATTCCTAATAAACAGGGTATTCCTAATAAACAGGGTATTCCTAATAAACAGGGTATTCCTAATAGGGCATTCCTAATAAACAGGGCATTCCTAATAAACAGGGTATTCCTAATAAACAGGGCATTCCTAATAAACAGGGTATTCCTAATAAACAGGGCATTCCTAATAAACAGGGTATTCCTAATAAACAGGGTATTCCTAATAAACAGGGCATTCCTAATAAACAGGGTATTCCTAATAAACAGGGCATTCCTAATAAACAGGGCATTCCTAATAAACAGGGCATTCCTAATAAACAGGGCATTCCTAATAAACAGGGCATTCCTAATAAACAGGGCATTCCTAATAAACAGGGCATTCCTAATAAACAGGGCATTCCTAATAAACAGGGCATTCCTAATAAACAGGGCATTCCTAATAAACAGGGCATTCCTAATAAACAGGGCATTCCTAATAAACAGGGCATTCCTAATAAACAGGGCATTCCTAATAAACAGGGCATTCCTAATAAACAGGGCATTCCTAATAAACAGGGCATTCCTAATAAACAGGGCATTCCTAATAAACAGGGCATTCCTAATAAACAGGGCATTCCTAATAAACAGGGCATTCCTAATAAACAGGGCATTCCTAATAAACAGGGCATTCCTAATAAACAGGGCATTCCTAATAAACAGGGCATTCCTAATAAACAGGGTATTCCTAATAAACAGGGTATTCCTAATAAACAGGGTATTCCTAATAAATTGGGTATTCCTGATAATTCAGGTATTTCATATAAATGGGGCATTCATGATCAATTAATTCTGAGTATTCCTGATGAATGGAGTATTCCCTATTCAACTCTATACACTTTTTGTACTAACCATTGTGATAGGAGATGTAAACTTTAGACATGGCCTGAGTGAGGAATCTATCAATGGCTGTGCTTTACTAACCAGTACGATAGGAGATGTGGAAACCACGCCCGGCCACTGAGAAATCTGTCACATGCTGTCCTGTACTTACCAGTACGATAGGAGAGGTGGAAACCTCACCCGGCCACTAAGAAATCTGTCACATGCTATCCTGTACTTACCAGTACGATAGGAGATGTGGAAACCTCACCCGGCCACTAAGAAATCTGTCACATGCTATCCTGTACTTACCAGTACGATAGGAGATGTGGAAACCTCACCCGGCCACTGAGAAATCTGTCACATGCTGTCCTGTACTTACCAGTACGATAGGAGATGTGGAAACCTCACCCGGCCACTGAGAAATCTGTCACATGCTGTCCTGTACTTACCAGTACGATAGGAGATGTGGAAACCTCACCCGGCCACTGAGAAATCTGTCACATGCTGTCCTGTACTTACCAGTACGATAGGAGATGTGGAAACCTCACCCGGCCACTGAGAAATCTGTCACATGCTGTCCTGTACTTACCAGTACGATAGGAGATGTGGAAACCTCACCCGGCCACTGAGAAATCTGTCACATGCTGTCCTGTACTTACCAGTACGATAGGAGATGTGGAAACCTCACCCGGCCACTGAGAAATCTGTCACATGCTGTCCTGTACTTACCAGTACGATAGGAGATGTGGAAACCTCACCCGGCCACTGAGAAATCTGTCACATGCTGTCCTGTACTTACCAGTACGATAGGAGATGTGGAAACCTCACCCGGCCACTGAGAAATCTGTCACATGCTGTCCTGTACTTACCAGTACGATAGGAGATGTGGAAACCTCACCCGGCCACTGAGAAATCTGTCACATGCTGTCCTGTACTTACCAGTACGATAGGAGATGTGGAAACCTCACCCGGCCACTGAGAAATCTGTCACATGCTGTCCTGTACTTACCAGTACGATAGGAGATGTGGAAACCTCACCCGGCCACTGAGAAATCTGTCACATGCTGTCCTGTACTTACCAGTACGATAGGAGATGTGGAAACCTCACCCGGCCACTGAGAAATCTGTCACATGCTGTCCTGTACTTACCAGTACGATAGGAGATGTGGAAACCTCACCCGGCCACTGAGAAATCTGTCACATGCTGTCCTGTACTTACCAGTACGATAGGAGATGTGGAAACCTCACCCGGCCACTGAGAAATCTGTCACATGCTGTCCTGTACTTACCAGTACGATAGGAGATGTGGAAACCTCACCCGGCCACTGAGAAATCTGTCACATGCTGTCCTGTACTTACCAGTACGATAGGAGATGTGGAAACCTCACCCGGCCACTGAGAAATCTGTCACATGCTGTCCTGTACTTACCAGTACGATAGGAGATGTGGAAACCTCACCCGGCCACTGAGAAATCTGTCACATGCTGTCCTGTACTTACCAGTACGATAGGAGATGTGGAAACCTCACCCGGCCACTGAGAAATCTGTCACATGCTGTCCTGTACTTACCAGTACGATAGGAGATGTGGAAACCTCACCCGGCCACTGAGAAATCTGTCACATGCTGTCCTGTACTTACCAGTACGATAGGAGATGTGGAAACCTCACCCGGCCACTGAGAAATCTGTCACATGCTGTCCTGTACTTACCAGTACGATAGGAGATGTGGAAACCTCACCCGGCCACTGAGAAATCTGTCACATGCTGTCCTGTACTTACCAGTACGATAGGAGATGTGGAAACCTCACCCGGCCACTGAGAAATCTGTCACATGCTGTCCTGTACTTACCAGTACGATAGGAGATGTGGAAACCTCACCCGGCCACTGAGAAATCTGTCACATGCTGTCCTGTACTTACCAGTACGATAGGAGATGTGGAAACCTCACCCGGCCACTGAGAAATCTGTCACATGCTGTCCTGTACTTACCAGTACGATAGGAGATGTGGAAACCTCACCCGGCCACTGAGAAATCTGTCACATGCTGTCCTGTACTTACCAGTACGATAGGAGATGTGGAAACCTCACCCGGCCACTGAGAAATCTGTCACATGCTGTCCTGTACTTACCAATACGATAGGAGATGTGGAAACCTCACCCGGCCACTAAGAAATCTGTCACATGCTGTCCTGTACTTACCAGTACGATAGGAGATGTGGAAACCTCACCCGGCCACTGAGAAATCTGTCACATGCTGTCCTGTACTTACCAGTACGATAGGAGATGTGGAAACCTCACCCGGCCACTGAGAAATCTGTCACATGCTGTCCTGTACTTACCAGTACGATAGGAGATGTGGAAACCTCACCCGGCCACTGAGAAATCTGTCACATGCTGTCCTGTACTTACCAGTACGATAGGAGATGTGGAAACCTCACCCGGCCACTGAGAAATCTGTCACATGCTGTCCTGTACTTACCAGTACGATAGGAGATGTGGAAACCTCACCCGGCCACTGAGAAATCTGTCACATGCTGTCCTGTACTTACCAGTACGATAGGAGATGTGGAAACCTCACCCGGCCACTGAGAAATCTGTCACATGCTGTCCTGTACTTACCAGTACGATAGGAGATGTGGAAACCTCACCCGGCCACTGAGAAATCTGTCACATGCTGTCCTGTACTTACCAGTACGATAGGAGATGTGGAAACCTCACCCGGCCACTGAGAAATCTGTCACATGCTGTCCTGTACTTACCAGTACGATAGGAGATGTGGAAACCTCACCCGGCCACTGAGAAATCTGTCACATGCTGTCCTGTACTTACCAGTACGATAGGAGATGTGGAAACCTCACTCGGCCACTGAGATCTCTGTCACATGCTGTCCTGTACTTACCAGTACGATAGGAGATGTGGAAGCCACGCCCGGCCACTGAGTAGTCCGTCTTGTACTTCACCCACAGTAAGTTAGCGCTCGACTGGATTGCACCAGGGATGGTTGTACCGCAGAATTTACCTAACTGCCTTCCCGTGGAAGTACCGTCTCTGATCTGTAAACCAAAATGAATTTGTCACCAGCTGTTTTATTGGATGATGTCACATCTTACCTAATCAAGCAAAGAATTTAAATCATTTGCAACAATCCATTTCATTTTCATAATTCACTGGATATCCACGGGCAATTGGCCTCACTCTGTGCTAAATAAAAACTACAATGTTCTTTTTGTATCACATGACGACAGTTCAATGAACTAATTTGAACACTTCTATCTATTTTTTCATTATACATTGATTGTCTTTTCTGTATTGATTCTTTGATTCTCCGAACTTAATCATGTTTCGTTAGAGCTAAGGCTGAGTGAAACATGATCAATCGAGGAGAAACCAAAAATTGTGTTTCCCTACAGTAAAAGAAATCAATAAAAATAAAATAAAATAAAAATAAAAACAAGCACCAGGAAGTAAAACCACATGTACACAACGTGAACGTAGATTAGCTGAATGATGTAAACCAGAAAAAGAGGGGTGATGTTAACGACATACAAAAACAAGAGGCCCAATGGGCCTGAATCGCTCACCTGGTATTAATCTCACACCTGTAATCTTAAAAATGGACTAAAATACAACTACAGGCAGACTATCAGTGTTTGATTCATAAGAACCTATTAAAAGATTTAAACATATGACGCCCGTGACCTTGAATGTCGAACAAAGAAATTAGGTTGATCAGAGTTTATAGTCTTCCAACCCAGCATGCTTCATTTAAAGATTTAAACATATATTGACCACTGTGACCTTGCATTGAATATGGGCGAAGGTCATTCATTTGGACAAATTTGGTAGCCCGAATTCATCCCAGCATGTTAATGGCCAAATATCATCACTCTTGGCCTTTTGCTTATTAAGAAGAATTCATTCAAAGGTTTTAAACATATTTGACCCCTGTGACCTTGAATATAAGTCAATGTCATTTATTTGAACAAACTTGGTAGCCCTTCATCCCAGCATGTTACTGGCCAAATTAAAGCACCCTAAGATTCTCGGTTATTCAAAAGAAGTTGTTTAAAAGTTTTTAACATATTTGACCCCTGTGACCTTGAAAATTGATGAAGGTCACTTATTTGAACAAACTTGGTAGTCCTTCATCCCAGCATGCTTCTGGCCAAATAACATCACCAGAGGCCTTTTGGTTACTGAGAAGAAGTTGTTTAAAGTAAAAAGTTGACGCCAGACGCCGGACGAACGCCGGACGCCGCACCATGCCATAAGCTCACTTGGCCCTTCGAGCTAAAAACCCAATACCAGACAGCCAGATCTGGAGTTAACAATATGTAATGGCAAAGAACACAATTTGTTGTTGTCTGCTTCCTTAATTCTGAACTAGGTTTTCTGGCTCTTGTCAATTTTTCTAGAGAGGCTCCGAATAAGAGAAATATAATCGGGGAAACTTCAGCATGTGAGGGCGACATTATATAAATACTTAACTCATTATAACTCAGCGATATCCGAGGGCAGACCCTGAAGGCACTGTCACTATCTAATGATTGTAGTATTTATTTTATCATACTGAAAGTCCTGAATTAACAAAGTTTTCAAAGTAACAAATACATGTAAATTGTACTTTCATCAACAAATTTAACAGTGAACTATTCAAGCTTTAACACTAAAGTTAGTGTTTTTAATACTCCGAAAAACATGGCCGTTATAACAATATAATTTTTGAAATTGACGATCGGGTTACCGAACAGTTTCTTCATGTCATCATCAGTGATTGTGTCCTTGTGTTTCACTGCCCGGTTGTTTAATACAACTGCTTTGTACATGTTCGTCTTGACGGTACTGGCTGTCTGCTTTTAGAGTCCCTATCTGTCAAAAGTCTATCCAAATCACCCAACTTGCTTGACATATGCAAATCTTGCCATTTTTTACTTCACGTAGCAGACGGCCAATCATTTATCCTGACTACCACGTAAATGAAGCGCTTGGAAATCTCACTCATCTCAGCGTTACATCATCTTACCATTAAGACACGGTAGCGTCATGGAGTGCCTGTGGACCTACATGTGCGATGAATCACAATGCAAACAAGAGGCCTAGAGGGCCTGTATGGCTCACCTGTTTCTATTGTTATATGAAACTGACATATATAGGTAACTTCAGACCAAATTTGGTAACAAGAACACAAGACATTTTAACATCTCTTTAACGGTTCTTGTTGTTTGAAATTTGAAATTTGAATTTTAAAGATTTAACCCATGTTGACCTTTGACTCCAGCTAGCACTTGAAATTGACATTTGACCTCATGACTATGATAAAGAAAACAATTCACACAGCTGGTCTACATAACATACCCAAGTATCATAGTATCATGACTCTAGACCAAATGGGTCTGAAGATATTGTTGTTTGAAATGTTTACCATATTTGACCCCTGTGACCTTGAAAGTAGGTCAAGGTCATTTTAATGATGAAACTTTATAGCACTCCATCCCAGGTACTTATTGGCCAAATATCATGACCCTAGGTCCTCCAGTTCTTCAGAAGTCATTCAAAAGAAAAAGTTGACGGACGGACGACGGACGGCAGATGCCGAACGCCGCAGTATGGCATAAGTTCACATGGCCCTTCCGCCCAGGTGAACTCAAAATATGGCGGCTGAAACGAACAGTACACGCATCTTCTTTGTGCAGTCATTATTTTACACTGTCAAACTACACTGTCGCCCGTTGCTAGGGCATTGGGAAGCACCGTTCTATTGACTAAATGTTAAAGCGAGTTTGACAGTGTGAAATGAACAATTTGTCTCGACCAATCAAATTGCAGGGTTTTCACTAGAGGTATATTAAGATTTTTCATTGCTGCATCATGTGACCAGTATCATCCAATCAGACACGCTGTTATAAAGATGAGGTATAATAACTGTACTTACATTTCTTTTAGCATCTAAAGATATTCACATAAAATCTTACCAGGATGTAGTCAAAGTAGCAGGTACTACTGCTACTGCCCTCCATATCAATATCGGTGATGTTGAGTATGATCTGACTGCCGCGGGAAACGGTGATGGTCCAGAAACACTCGGCATTATGGGAGTAAGTGTTGGGGTAATTAGGGGAGATAAAACTACCCGTGGGAGTGTTTAGGTCTGCTCCACACCCTGTAAAAATGATCACAACCTTATACATTTAACCTTAAATGAGGGTCCTTTCTCCACACTCTGTAACAATGATCACAACCTTATACATTTAACCTTAAATGAGGGTCCTTTCTCCACACTCTGTAACAATGATCACAACCTTATACATTTAACCTTAAATGAGGGTCCTTTCTCCACACTCTGTAACAATGATCACAACCTTATACATTTAACCTTAAATGAGGGTCCTTTCTCCACACTCTGTAACAATGATCACAACCTTATACATTTAACCTTAAATGAGGGTCCTTTCTCCACACTCTGTAAAAATGATCACAACCTTATACATTTAACCTTAAATGAGGGTCCTTTCTCCACACTCTGTAAAAATGATCACAACCTTATACATTTAACCTTAAATGAGGGTCCTTTCTCCACACTCTGTAAAAATGATCACAACCTTATACATTTAACCTTAAATGAGGGTCCTTTCTCCACACTCTGTAACAATGATCACAACCTTATACATTTAACCTTAAATGAGGGTCCTTTCTCCACACTCTGTAACAATGATCACAACCTTATACATTTAACCTTAAATGAGGGTCCTTTCTCCACACTCTGTAAAAATGATCACAACCTTATACATTTAACCTTAAATGAGGGTCCTTTCTCCACACTCTGTAAAAATGATCACAACCTTATACATTTAACCTTAAATGAGGGTCCTTTCTCCACACTCTGTAAAAATGATCACAACCTTATACATTTAACCTTAAATGAGGGTCCTTTCTCCACACTCTGTAACAATGATCACAACCTTATACATTTAACCTTAAATGAGGGTCCTTTCTCCACACTCTGTAACAATGATCACAACCTTATACATTTAACCTTAAATGAGGGTCCTTTCTCCACACTCTGTAACAATGATCACAACCTTATACATTTAACCTTAAATGAGGGTCCTTTCTCCACACTCTGTAACAATGATCACAACCTTATACATTTAACCTTAAATGAGGGTCCTTTCTCCACACTCTGTAACAATGATCACAACCTTATACATTTAACCTTAAATGAGGGTCCTTTCTCCACACTCTGTAAAAATGATCACAACCTTATACATTTAACCTTAAATGAGGGTCCTTTCTCCACACTCTGTAAAAATGATCACAACCTTATACATTTAACCTTAAATGAGGGTCCTTTCTCCACACTCTGTAAAAATGATCACAACCTTATACATTTAACCTTAAATGAGGGTCCTTTCTCCACACTCTGTAACAATGATCACAACCTTATACATTTAACCTTAAATGAGGGTCCTTTCTCCACACTCTGTAACAATGATCACAACCTTATACATTTAACCTTAAATGAGGGTCCTTTCTCCACACTCTGTAACAATGATCACAACCTTATACATTTAACCTTAAATGAGGGTCCTTTCTCCACACTCTGTAACAATGATCACAACCTTATACATTTAACCTTAAATGAGGGTCCTTTCTCCACACTCTGTAACAATGATCACAACCTTATACATTTAACCTTAAATGAGGGTCCTTTCTCCACACTCTGTAAAAATGATCACAACCTTATACATTTAACCTTAAATGAGGGTCCTTTCTCCACACTCTGTAAAAATGATCACAACCTTATACATTTAACCTTAAATGAGGGTCCTTTCTCCACACTCTGTAAAAATGATCACAACCTTATACATTTAACCTTAAATGAGGGTCCTTTCTCCACACTCTGTAAAAATGATCACAACCTTATACATTTAACCTTAAATGAGGGTCCTTTCTCCACACTCTGTAACAATGATCACAACCTTATACATTTAACCTTAAATGAGGGTCCTTTCTCCACACTCTGTAACAATGATCACAACCTTATACATTTAACCTTAAATGAGGGTCCTTTCTCCACACTCTGTAACAATGATCACAACCTTATACATTTAACCTTAAATGAGGGTCCTTTCTCCACACTCTGTAACAATGATCACAACCTTATACATTTAACCTTAAATGAGGGTCCTTTCTCCACACTCTGTAACAATGATCACAACCTTATACATTTAACCTTAAATGAGGGTCCTTTCTCCACACTCTGTAAAAATGATCACAACCTTATACATTTAACCTTAAATGAGGGTCCTTTCTCCACACTCTGTAAAAATGATCACAACCTTATACATTTAACCTTAAATGAGGGTCCTTTCTCCACACTCTGTAAAAATGATCACAACCTTATACATTTAACCTTAAATGAGGGTCCTTTCTCCACACTCTGTAACAATGATCACAACCTTATACATTTAACCTTAAATGAGGGTCCTTTCTCCACACTCTGTAACAATGATCACAACCTTATACATTTAACCTTAAATGAGGGTCCTTTCTCCACACTCTGTAACAATGATCACAACCTTATACATTTAACCTTAAATGAGGGTCCTTTCTCCACACTCTGTAAAAATGATCACAACCTTATACATTTAACCTTAAATGAGGGTCCTTTCTCCACACTCTGTAAAAATGATCACAACCTTATACATTTAACCTTAAATGAGGGTCCTTTCTCCACACTCTGTAAAAATGATCACAACCTTATACATTTAACCTTAAATGAGGGTCCTTTCTCCACACTCTGTAAAAATGATCACAACCTTATACATTTAACCTTAAATGAGGGTCCTTTCTCCACACTCTGTAACAATGATCACAACCTTATACATTTAACCTTAAATGAGGGTCCTTTCTCCACACTCTGTAACAATGATCACAACCTTATACATTTAACCTTAAATGAGGGTCCTTTCTCCACACTCTGTAAAAATGATCACAACCTTATACATTTAACCTTAAATGAGGGTCCTTTCTCCACACTCTGTAACAATGATCTCAACCTTATACATTTAACCTTAAATGAGGGTCCTTTCAGAAATATTTGGCTCTAAAACATTCCAGGTCGCTAACCTTTCCTTTTCTCATAGATGTGAGTAAAATCATGAAAACTGTAACAGTTAACCCCCTTCCTCGTTGCATCATATAAACATCATACCTTGCAAATAAATATTTCTTACATCACATTCATAAGAATAACAAATGTTTCAAAACTTCACTCATTGTTAATTAAGACTTTTAAGTTTTCACTTTTTTCCCCCATTAACCCTTTCCTACCTATATATCTTTAGTAGCCTCTACCATACATTGATCTGGATGGGTCCATTATAGTCTACAGTGGTGAAAGGGTTAATATTTCAAAGAACTCAACAACAAAGTGAAATTTATTATACAAAAAACTTTGACCATGAAATTTCAGTGCAAAGTCTGTTTTTTTTTTTACTTTTAATAAATCCAGATCTGATAATGTGTTATAATGCATACAGACCTGTAGCCGTAGCCTCGTACATAATACGGAATCCTCGTGCAGATAACGAACCATCTGATTGAAATTTGAGCCACATCCTGTTGCTGTGGGATTGTATAATTGTGTCGATCGTATTTCCGCAATATTTGTTGACTAGAGGTGAATCTTCAAATCCCCCATTTCTGTTGAAAGATGAATAAGGCCAAAAAAAAAATGTACTTGTGTTTCCGCTATCATCCTCTGGAAGTATAGGGTAGGTACGTAGGATTTTATTTTTTTTTGAAAATATTTTTACGTTGCTTATATAGAGCAGGAGTTCTGACTTTTGGGTAGTGCATATCACTAAATGCCAATAAACATTTTAAGGTAGGCACAAAAATTATTTGGCCTAAGTAAATAACTGCAAGTGGCCAGATAAGGGTGATGAGACCTAAAGGCCTGTTAAGGAGGCTCCACCCTTTCACAATTAGCCCGCAGAAATCAATGAAAGTTTCACATAGTGGTTATGTCACTATGCAGAGATGATTTATGAAAATCTAAGCATTCCGATAAACTGGGGATTTTTTGGGAAAAAATACTGAAAAATTGAATTTTGGTCAAATTCAACACTTTCACATTTTTTGAGCATGTAGTTTTGTTCAAAAGTATTACAACAATTGAAAAGAAACATTGCTATTCAACCCTACAAATATTTCATTTTTCATAAAATATCTACAACATGTTACAAAAAGCGTTTTTTATTGAAATTGTATGGACAAAAGTTACTAAACACAAGCTAAAAGAAAACAGGACACATAGTTTCATATAAAAAGAGTGAAAAATGGAACCAAATACACACAAAGTCTTTATAATTCATTTAGTTTACATTTTACAATAATTTTGATCCTGATGTGAGTTGTTTACCTTGAAAAAAAATGGAACTTTTTTCAGAGGGATACAATTTATACAATGACACTTATTTTCTTTACTATACTGAAACGGCGGAAATAAATTAAATAACTGTATTTAATTGTCAATTTACTGTTCTTTTATGGAACAAAATTACTCTCAATCATATACATGTTGGACATCATTTGCTAGCCCGCTTACGCATGATGTATATTTACATGTCAGGAACATAGGTAACCATAGGCTATCGCATGGTATGCCGTTATCATGTGCACACACTTGCACCTGCAATTTATAGGGATCTTGATATTTTACAAACCACTAATTTCACAGAGTTATTGTAATTGCATTTGTGAACTGATTTATCTGACAGAGCGTAACTAACTGGACAACAAAAGTTGTAGCGACCAAGAGCTTGTGAACTACTGTTAGCACGTGATACGTACAGGTGAGGTCGGTAAACAAAACACATCAGTCTGCATTCCATGCGCCTCATATACGACCTTCTTGAAGTCTTCTGATCGTATGTCAGTGTTTTCCCATATGATGTCTTTGTACCATAAGGTTTATTTCTGAAGTACGTCTGATTACACATTTCCATGTTAAGTCTTGATATCGGGTGTTGACATATCATCGTCACCCGCGTGTACTATTGTTTACCCGGTGTTACTATCATATACACTACGGTAATGGAATGCCCAATACGCAATACGGAAATGACGACACGAAAATACGACAAGAAAAACATGTGTATTACGAAAGGTGGCAAGTCCTTACTATACATGCTATACTGAAATTGAATCATTGAGTGTTTAGTGATAAAAGGTCATTCATCAACACCACCGTTTTTTCTTAATAAAAGAGAGCAAGGTAAAAACCATAACCAAATCAAACCCGTATACAAAATGAATCGTAAAAACAAGCAATGCTTCTGTCAGGCACATCCTATACAGCCCTAAAAGGGGCATAACTCCTATATAAATCCTGAAAACTGAAAATAAGACGCAAGTTCACAACTATGACAGGTAAATTCATAAACATTGGTCAATTTGTGAGAAGGAGTACTCCTAACAAAATTCCTAGAAGGATATCAGAAAAGTGGCATCACTCCCTTACACAATAGGCACAGGGGCCTGTATCACTCACTTGGATAGTAATAAGTAACCATGGGAAAATATTCTCATTAAATATAACACTGCAACAACTATTTCTAAACATTAAACATTTGCTCCGTCTCTCAGCAACACCTATCCTTGTTTGGTTTTGTCTTGCTGTCCCGCTGAAGGGACAGGCGAGCTAAAAAAACGGCTGGATCAAAACATTAGCTCATTCACCCCTGAAGACACATTTGAACATTTATGTTCCAATTCAAAGGGTGGAATAGTTCATTATGAACTCTCAAGGATGAGTGAGTTAATCGCAGTTGCACTTGTTGTTGAATACATCAGAGGAGTTTCCTGAAATTTGTTTGAAAACTGTGGGAGTTATGTGCGAATGACACTGTGTCTACAGACAGATGGACAGACAGACAGACAGACAGACGACCCGATTCCAGTATATGCCTTCCATTACCTCGTTGTGGGGCGTATAATCACAAACCTTATTTCCAGGAAGTCGAACATACAGTTGGCATGACTCTCAAGCTGGAAATCTGTGACGTTGAGAAGAACCTGGATATTCATAGGAGCAATGATGGTCCAAACACACTCTCTCTGATGAGGATAGTTATCAGGGAAGTTTGGACTGGTGATTATCCCTGTACTGGTCGTAAAAGTTCCACCGCAAACTGTCAGGTAAGACAACTCAAGGATAGTTAAAAAATACAGCAATCACTCCTAATAGAAATAACATAAAACATAACTGATTAAGAATTTTTTAAAAAAGATATTTGTGTTAAATGTTTTCCACACAATTGACTGGCGATGCAATGTGTCTGATGGAATAATGAGGGTGATGATAGGGCCACAGCTTACTGAGGGGATGGTAGGGCCACTGCTTACTGAGGGGATGATAGGGTCTGGCTAACTGAGGGGATGATAGGGCCACGGCTTACTGAGGGTATGATAGGGCCTGGCTTACTGAGGGGATGATAGAGCCACTGCTTACTGAGGAAATAATGGGCCTGGCTTACTGAGGGGATGATAGGGCCACAGCTTACTGAGGGGATGATAGGGTCACTGCTTACTGAGGGGATGATAGGGCCACTGCTTAATGAGGGGATGATAGGGCCACTGCTTACTGAGGGGATGATAGGGCCTGGCTTACTTAGGGGATGGTAGGGCCTGGCTTACTGAGTAAATGATTGGCCTGGCTTACTGAGGGGATGATAGAGCCACTGCTTACTGATCATGAGGGGATAATAGGGCCACTGCTTACTGAGGGGATGATAGGGCCACGGCTTACTGAGGGTATGATAGGGCCTGGCTTACTGAGGGGATGATAGGGCCACAGCTTACTGAGGGGATGATAGGGTCACTGCTTACTGAGGGGAGGATAGGGCCACCGCTTACTGAGGGGATGATAGGGCCACTGCTTCCTGATCATGAGGGGATAATAGGGCCACTGCTTACTGAGGGGATGATAGGGCCTGGCTTACTGAGGAAATGATTGGCCTGGCTTACTGAGGGGATGATAGAGCCAGGCTTACTGAGGGAATGATAGGGCTATGGTTTACTGAGGGGATGATAGGGCCTGGCTTACTGAGGAAATGATAGGGCCTGGCTTACTGAGGGGATGATAGGGCTATGGTTTACTGAGGGGATGATAGGGCCTGGGTTACTGAGGGGATGATAGAGCCACTGCTTACTGAGGAAATAATGGGCCTGGCTTACTGAGGGGATGATAGGGCCACTGCTTACTGAGGGGATGATAGGGCCACCGCTTACTGAGGGGATGATAGGGCCACTGCTTACTGATCATGAGGGGATAATAGGGCCACTGCTTACTGAGGGAATGATAGGGCCACTGCTTACTGAGGGGATGATAGGGCCACTTCTTACTGAGGGGATGATAGGGCCACTGCTTACTGAGGGGATGATAGAGCCACTACTTACTGAGGGGATGATAGGGCCACTGCTTACTGAGGGGATGATAGGGCCTGGCTTACTGAGGGGATGATAGGGCCTGGCTTACTGAGGGGATGATAGAGCCACTGCTTACTGAGGGGATGATAGGCCCTGGCTTACTGGGTAAATGATGGCCATGGCTTACTGAGGGGATGATAGGCCTGGCTTACTGAGGGGATGATAGGGCCACGGCTTACTGAGGGGATGATAGAGCCACCGCTTACTGAGGGGATGATAGGGCCACTGCTTACTGAGGGGATGATAGAGCCATGGCTTACTGAGTAAATGATGGGCCTGGCTTACTGAGGGGATGATAGGGCCTGGCTTACTGAGATGATGATGGCTTACTGAGAGAATGATAGGGCCATGGCTTACTGAAGGCTTGATAGGGCCTGGCTTACTGAGGGGATGATAGGGCCTGGTTTACAGAGGGGATGAAAGGGCCACGGCTTACTGAGGGGATGATAGGGCCATGGCTTAGGGGGGTGGGATGATAGGGTCACTGCTTACTGAGGGGATGATAGTGCCACGGCTTAATGAGGGGATGATAGGGCCACGGCTTAATGAGGGGATGATAGGGCCATGGCTTACTGAGGGGATGATAGGGCATGGCTTACTGAGGGGATGATAGGGCCACTGCTTACTGAGGGGATGATAGGGCCACGGCTTACTGAGGGGATGATAGGGCCACTGCTTACTGAGGGGATGATAGGGCCATGGCTTACTGAGGGGATGATTGAGCCATGGCTTATTGAGGGGATGATAGGGCCTGGCTTACTGAGGGGATGATAGGGCCATGGTTTACTAAGGGGATGATGGGGCCTGGCTTACTGAGGGGATGATAGAGCCATGGTTTACTGAGGGGATGATAGGGCCTGGCTTACTGAGGGGATGATGGGCCACAGCTTACTGAGGGGATGATGGGCTTGGCTTACTGAGGGGATGATAGGGCCTGGCTTACTGAGGGGATGATAGGGCCTGGCTTACTGAGGGGATGATGGGTCTGGCTTACTGAGGGGATGATAGGGCCACTGCTTACTGAGGGGATGATAGGGCCATGGCTTACTGAGGGGATGATAGGGACATGGCTTACTGAGGGGATGATAGGGCCATGGTTTACTGAAGGCTTGATAGGGCCTGGCTTACTGAGGGGATGATAGGGCCTGGTTTACAGAGGGGATGAAAGGGCCACGGCTTACTGAGGGGATGATAGGGCCACGGTTTAGGGGGGGGGGGGTGATAGGGCCACTGCTTACTGAGGGGATGATAGTGCCACGGCTTAATGAGGGGATGATAGGGCCACAGCTTAATGAGGAGATGATAGGGCCATGGCTTACTGAGGGAATGATAGGGCATGGCTTACTGAGGGGATGATAGAGCCACAGCTTACTGAGGGGATAATGGGCCTGGCTTACTGAGGGCTTACTGAGGGGATGATAGGGCCACGGCTTACTGAGGGGATGATAGAGCCACGGCTTACTGAGGAAATTATAGGGCCTGGTTTACTGAGGGGATGATAGACCCATGGCTTACTGAGGGGATGATATGGTCTGGCTTACTGAGGGGATGATAGTGCCACGGCTTAATGAGGGGATGATAGGGCCACAGCTTAATGAGGGGATGATAGGGCCATGGCTTACTGAGGGGATGATAGGGCATGGCTTACTGAGGGGATGATAGGGCCACTGCTTACTGAGGGGATGATAGGGCCACCGCTTACTGAGGGGATGATAGGGCCACTGCTTACTGAGGGGATGATAGGGCCATGGCTTACTGAGGGGATGATTGAGCCATGGCTTATTGAGGGGATGATAGGGCCTGGCTTACTGAGGGGATGATAGGGCCATGGTTTACTAAGGGGATGATGGGGCCTGGCTTACTGAGGGGATGATAGAGACATGGTTTACTGAGGGGATGATAGGGCCTGGCTTACTGAGGGGATGATGGGCCACGGCTTACCGAGGGGATGATAGGGCCATGGACTAAGGGGATGATGGGGCCTGGCTTACTGAGGGGATGATAGGGCCATGGTTTACTAAGGGGATGATGGGGCCTGGCTTACTGAGGGGATGATAGAGACATGGTTTACTGAGGGGATGATAGGGCCTGGCTTACTGAGGGGATGATGGGCCACGGCTTACTTAGGGGATGATAGAGCCATGGTTTACTGAGGGGATGATGGGGCCATGGTTTACTAAGGGGATGATGGGGCCTGGCTTACTGAGGGGATGATAGAGCCATGGTTTACTGAGGGGATGATAGGGCCTGGCTTACTGAGGGGATGATGGGCCACAGCTTACTGAGGGGATGATGGGCTTGGCTTACTGAGGGGATGATAGGGCCTGGCTTACTGAGGGGATGATAGGGCCTGGCTTACTGAGGGGATGATGGGTCTGGCTTACTGAGGGGATGATAGGGCCACTGCTTACTGAGGGGATGATAGGGCCATGGCTTACTGAGGGGATGATAGGGACATGGCTTACTGAGGGGATGATATGGCCATGGTTTACTGAAGGCTTGATAGGGCCTGGCTTACTGAGGGGATGATAGGGCCTGGTTTACAGAGGGGATGAAAGGGCCACGGCTTACTGAGGGGATGATAGGGCCACGGTTTAGGGGGGGGGGGGTGATAGGGCCACTGCTTACTGAGGGGATGATAGTGCCACGGCTTAATGAGGGGATGATAGGGCCACAGCTTAATGAGGGGATGATAGGGCCATGGCTTACTGAGGGAATGATAGGGCATGGCTTACTGAGGGGATGATAGAGCCACAGCTTACTGAGGGGATAATGGGCCTGGCTTACTGAGGGCTTACTGAGGGGATGATAGGGCCACGGCTTACTGAGGGGATGATAGAGCCACGGCTTACTGAGGAAATTATAGGGCCTGGTTTACTGAGGGGATGATAGACCCATGGCTTACTGAGGGGATGATAGAGCCTGGCTTACTGAGGGGATGATAGGGCCTGGCTTACTGAGGGGATGAGAGGGCCTGGCTTACTGAGGGGATGATAGGGCCACGGCTTACTGAGGGGATGATAGAGCCATGGTTTACTGAGGGGATGATAGGGCCACTGCTTACTGGGCGGATGATAGAGCCATGGTTTACTGAGGGGATGATAGGCCTGGTTTACTGAAGGGATGATAGGGCCTGGTTTACTGAGGGAATGATAGAGCCTGGTTTACTGAGGGGATGATAGGGCCTGGCTTACTGAGGGGATGAGAGGGCCTGGCTTACTGAGGGGATGATAGAGCCACGGCTTACTGAGGAAATTATAGGGCCTGGTTTACTGAGGGGATGATAGACCCATGGCTTACTGAGGGGATGATAGAGCCTGGCTTACTGAGGGGATGATAGGGCCTGGCTTACTGAGGGGATGATAGGGCATGGCTTACTGAGGGGATGATAGAGCCACCGCTTACTGAGGGGATGATAGGGCCAGGGCTTACTGAGGGGATGATAGAGCCTGGCTTACTGAGGGGATGATAGAGCCATGGCTTACTGAGGGGATGATAGGCCTGGCTTACTGAGGGGATGATAGGGCCACGGCTTACTGAAGGCTTGATAGGGCCTGGCTTACTGAGGTGATGATAGAGCCATGGCTTACTGAGGGGACGATAGGGCCTGGCTTACTGAGGGGATGAGAGGGCCTGGCTTACTGAGGGGGTGATAGGATGATAGGGCCACAGCTTAATGAGGGGATGATAGGGCCATGGCTTACTGAGGGCTTGATAGGGCCTGGCTTACTGAGGTGATGATAGAGCCATGGCTTACTGAGGGGATGATAGGGCCACTGCTTACTGAGGGGATGATAGGGCCATGGCTTACTCCCTGAGGGGATGATCGCCAATAACTTACTGGTAGATGCATTGAGTGTAACATATGAAGCTGTGAATCCCTCGTGAGCTACACTGCTGTCCGACCTGAAGGTGATTGTCATTACGTTATCAGTAGAGGTCATACTAGGGGGGATCGTTTGACCACAGTATCTACAACCAAAAACAGGTGTTGTTATTAATGCTGCATTATGTTTATAAACCTATGAAAATATATCCTAAACAGAGATTGTAAGGTTAACACGTCACCTTACAGAACACCAGAATGTGGTGAGTTATAAAACAATGGTTCAGCATTCCTAGAGACATCCGTATTGGAAGGGCGGTCTTTTCGTTTAAATCTATAATGCATGAAATTTCCTGATCACCCAGTGATTTTTTGTACCTAAACTTACAGCAGACTGTTCTTACATAAATTCTGCATGCATAGTAATACTTTCATTGCAATTTGGAAGATTTTGGGAAAATAAATCACTCTTTGACTCAGGGAAGCTGCCAGTATAAGGTTTTAAAAATAGGCAAAAACAAAATCACTGGAGTCAGCATGACAATGCCACATCCAACATTGAGTTAATTGACCAGGATATTTCTGCAGCAAAACAATTTTCAGATTTTGGATTGGCCTGCGAAGTCACCCTGATTCTGCAACGTATGGAGCGCATTTGGGACATCTGGGGAGGTGGATTATGGTGTCGCCTGAATCATCCGTCCAACTAGCAGGTGTTTTCAATGGTTCAGGAGTGGAACAATATCTCCGCTAACACTGACGGTACAACCGCACATTATGCTACAGTGTTACAATGTAGTGATCCTAGCTAAAGTTGGTCCAATATGCTATGGTACTAACCCAATCGTGATCCCAACCTGTCATTTAATACTACTGCCACGCATATAGGACATCAATACAAAACACCCGGAAGTTAAGACTTGATTGTCAATCTGTAAACGTTGTTTAGACCTATGTTATGACATACTTTTCCGTGAATATGCTAATGAGTCAAGTCGACGAGTACAACATTACATTTGGGGGTATAACAAACATCCTACCTTCCCAGACGACTGCTTTCTACGGCTGATGAGTTATCGTATATGTCCACATAGTCAAAGTAACAGGAACTACCACTGCCCTCCAACGTAAAGGTGGCGAAGGTCAGTCGTATGACAAGGCCAGCGTCCACTGTAATCCTCCAGGTACAGTTGGCCCCGTGTGGGTAAATGTTGGGGTGTCCGGGACTCTGGATGGTCCCACTGGTATCGGTTAATACCATGCCACATGCTGGTTGTCGAAATAATACAAAATTAAAGCTACTGTAAACTTGAATAATCACTTGGAAAAGTTTAGCACTATAGATCTGAAAAAATTGAAACAAACTAAAGTATGTTCTAAGCTAGTTATAGGTAGGTATAGGTAGTTGGTCTCTGTAAACAAGTAGTTATAGGTAGTTGGTCTCTGTAAACAAGTAGTTATAGGTAGTTATAGGTAGTTAGACTCTGTAAACAAGTAGTTATAGGTAGTTGGTCTCTGTAAACAAGTAGTTACAGGTAGTTGGTCTCTGTAAACAAGTAGTTACAGGTAGTTGTTCTCTGTAAACAAGTAGTTATAGGTAGTTGGTCTGTGTAAACAAGTAGTTATAGGTAGTTGGTCTCTGTTAACAAGTAGTTACAGGTAGTTGGTCTCTGTAAACATGTAGTTACAGGTAGTTGGTCTCTGTAAACAAGTAGTTATAGGTAGTTGTCTCTGTAAACAAGTAGTCATAGGTAGTTGGTCTCTGTAAGCAAGATGTTATAGTAAACAAGTAGTTACAGGGAGTTGGTCTCTGTAAACAAGCAGTTATAGTAAACAAGTATTTGTAGGTAGTTGGTCTCTGTAAACAAGTAGTTATAGTAAACAAGTAGTTATAGGTAGTTGGTCTCTGTAAACAAGAAGTTATGGGTAGTTGGTCTCTTTAAACAAGTAGTTATAGGTAGTTGGTCTCTGTAAACAAGTAGTTATAGTAAACAAGTATTTATAGGTAGTTGGTCTCTGTAAACAAGATGTTATAGTAAACAAGTAGTTATAGGTAGTTGGTCTCTGTAAACAAGTAGTTATAGTAAACAAGTAGTTACAGGTAGTTGGTCTCTGTAAACAAGTAGTTATAGTAAACAAGTAGTTATAGGTAGTTGGTCTCTGTAAACAAGAAGTTATGGGTAGTTGGTCTCTTTAAACAAGTAGTTATAGGTAGTTGGTCTCTGTAAACAAGTAGTTATAGTAAACAAGTATTTACAGGTAGTCGGTCTCTGTAAACAAGAAGTTATAGGTAGTTGGTCTCTGTAAACAAGTAGTTACAGGTAGTTGGTCTCTGTAAACAAGTAATTATAGGTAGTTGGTCTATGTAAACAAGTAGTTATAGGTAGTTAGTCTCTGTAAACATGTAGTTATAGGTAGTTATAGGTAGTTGGTATCTGTAAACAAGTAGTTATAGGTAGTTGGTCTCTGTAAACAAGTAGTTATATGTAGTTTGTCTCTGTAAACATGTAGTTATAGGTAGTTATAGGTAGTTGGTATCTGTAAACATGTAGTTATAGGGAGTTGGTCTCTGTAAACAAGTAGTTACAGGTAGTTGGTCTCTGTAAACAAGGAGTTACAGGTAGTTGGTCTCTGTAAACAAGAAGTTACAGGTAGTTGGTCTCTGTAAACAAGTAATTATAGGTAGTTGGTCTATGTAAACAATTAGTTACAGGTAGTTGGTCTCTGTAAACAAGTAGTTATAGGTAGTTGGTCTCTGTAAACATGTAGTTATAGGTAGTTGGTCTCTGTTAACATGTAGTTATAGGTAGTTGGTCTATGTAAACAAGTAGTTACAGGTAGTTGGTCTCTGTAAACAAGTAGTTATAGGTAGTTGGTCTCTGTAAACATGTAGTTATAGGTAGTTAGTCTCTGTAAACAAGTAGTTATAGGTAGTTGGTCTCTGTTAACAAGTAGTTATAGGTAGTTGGTCTCTGTAAACAAGTAGTTATAGGTAGTTGGTCTCTGTAAACAAGTAGTCTCTAAGGCTGGTTTGATTTCAGTTGAAAACAAATGGATTGTATAACAACTAGAACACTGACAGGTCAGTAAGGGCCCCGTCTTGTGGCAATATATCCCCCTTAATCATCAAGAAGCAATCTGCCAATATAGCTGAGCTTGCCATTTGATATTTGGACTTCAAAAAGAATCGCAAGGAAGCAAAATATACATTTTACATGTACTATGATGTGAGACTTGTTTCCTTCCACCTCCATAATTGCTGGGCTAATAGATATGTAAATACCGTTGCAATACTCATTTGTTAGCTTTGTTTTGTTTTATTTCACCTTTTATACCCCCTTCATCAAGAGCCAGGGTCAAAGTCAGAGATCCACTTTGTCTTTGACCTTTGGACCCAAATGCCCTTGACCATTAACCCAGTGACCCTGATCTTTGGTCAGTTGACTTATTCTTTAATTCCGACCAACTTTAATTTGCTTCATAATATCATAACAAAATGTTCATCAGTGAAAAATACAAAACTTGACCTTGACCCTTTGGACCCCCTTAATCTGGACCTAAGGTCAGTTGACTCTGTGTTAAGTTCTGAACAAGTTTGCTACATAATAACATAAAAAAAGTTCATCAGTAAAAAGATTCAATAATTGACCTTGACATTGACCATGTGACCTTGACCTTAAGTCAGTTGACTCCTTTTTAAATTCGGACCAACTTATGAAATGTTCACCAGCAAAAAAATACTAAAAACCGTGACCTTTGAAATTTGACCTTGTCCTTTGACCTAGTGACCTTGCCCTTTGGTCAATTGACTCCTTGTTTAATTCCCACAAACATTGCTTCAAAGTGTCATAATGAAATGTTCACCAGCAAAAAAATACTAAATTTTACCTTGACATTGACCAGGTGACCTTGACCTTGAGTCAGTTGACTCTTTGTTAAATTCCAACCAACTTTGCTTCTTAAAGTCATAACAAAATGTTCATCAGGGAAAAGATACAAAATTTGACCGTGACCTTTGACCCAGTGACCTTGACCTTTGGTCAATTGACTCCTTGTTTAATTCTGATCAACTTTGCTTCAACATGTCATAACAAAATGTTCATCAGGGAAAAGATGTAAAATTTGACCTTGACCTTTGAATCTAATGACCTTAACCTTTGACCTCAACTTTTTACCTCAGTGTGTCTCTTTGTTTAATTCCGAACACCTTTGCTTTATAATGTCATAAAATCCTCATTTGTGAAAAGCTACAAAATTTGACCTTGACCCCTGACCCGATGACCTTGACCTTTGGTCAGTTGAATCCTTGTTTAATTCTGAGCAACATTGCTTCAAAGTGTCATACCACAATGTTCACCAGTGAAAAGATACAAAATTTGATTTTGACCTTTGAACCTAATGACCTTGACTTTTTACCTCAATGTGTATTTTTGTGAACTGAACATCTTGACCCAGTTTCATATACATCTGTCAATAAATACCAAAGTTATCAGCCAGGAACAAAATTTGTGGACGGACAGACAGAGTGATTACTATAGGGCACCTGTATCTCTGATACGGGGCCCTAACAAACGTCAAAAGACAGCAAGGGTGTCAATCTCTGAAACCTCCAATGACGGAGATCTCCCTCATTACACATTTCCAATGAGGGAGAAAGTGCGGTAAATGCGACTGAAACTACTTCGCTCAATTTATCTTTCCCTGTTTATGTATCCAAATAACTCCTAAAAGCATTCATTTGAATCAGACACACCTATTACCACAGGATGTTGATTACGAGTTTGTGTTTGAATGAGGGAGTTACGAGGAACTCCTCCGGAGATTGGTAAAATTTGGTCGCAATGAGGGAGTTACGAGGGACTCCTCCGGAGATTGGTAAAAGTTGGTCGCAATGAGGGAGGTTTGACAGCTATGGGACAGGTACAAATATATAGCTCTAACCAGTAAACCAGAACCTAGTTATTTATAACAGTGTGGTCTTGGAGGTAGGTCTGAATATATATTTAGTAGTGCAACTCCTCGGCACTTTTTCTCTTAATTATCATTATACATATTATCAGTGTTTGTCGAAGATACAGAAACTCTACATTTGAACATAAAGATATGCGTTCTATAACTGGAAATTGAGCATTTTGAGTAAATTACGAAATGTTTTAATAGAATTGTTTTTAATGTAACAGGTCAAAAAGGGGATACAATGTCAAAGTATCACTATTAATCTAGTTTAACACTTTCCTGTGGAAACTGTTCTCTCTCATTGTTGTCTCAGAAGGTATATACTTACGGATCGGAGCACCAACGTAAGATGCAGAGAATCCCAGGTTCTGTACCGAGTGATCAGTCACAAATTTCACCCACATGTTACTCTGTGAGCTGATTACTGGATCGGGTATCTCACTGCCACAGAAGTGGCCTAGAAGAGGAGCTGTCTCTGTGCTACCGTCCCTCACCTGGTATAAACACCAAAGTCAAGTTCTACAGGCTATTTAACTATCGTTAATTGTTACCTCTAGTTGAACAAATCACAGCAATACTTTTTCCTTAAAACTAATCATGATTCATTCTTCCAATGTCTCCTTCAATAGGAATGCAATTTTGACGTTTTCTTTTAACGTAAGAGTTTATACTTTGTAAGCCTTTCACGCCATAATAAATATAATGACGATGCCCAAGAAATACCAAGTAAGCAGAGGCTCACATAAACGTACCTGACATCACCTCTTTTACCCGTGACCTTTGATCTTTTATCAATGACCGGATGACCAGATGTAGAACATGAAGTTACTATACTATGGTATACATGAGGAATCTTGTATACTTCAGAACTGGTCAAGTGTGACCTTTGACCCTTTAACCTTGATGGATGACCACCAAGTTATATTCAGGTGTGTAACTTGATTCTACCATACTAAGATGTTAAACTAAATCTGTTCGGGGAAAAACGACTAACTGGGTATAGGAGCATGTCCGTGTCTACAGCAACTACAGCAAATGCACCACCAAAAGTCTTGTATACTTAATCACCTTCTCACAATGCAAACAATAATATGTTGGGGTAACCAAACGAGAATTCAAATTCCGTATCTCTGAACATCTACGAGATATCCGACTACATAAAGACAGCCAAGTTGCACTTTATTTCAACCTCCAGTCACACTCACTACCGGACGTAGCATACCAAATCATTGAAAGTCTACCCACTGACCCCACATCCTTTGAGGCTACAACAAAACGGAAATGATTGGAGAACTACTGGATACACCAACTACACACCCTGACACCACTAGGGATCACCACCTACACACCTTGACACCACTGGGGATCACAAACTACACACCCTGACACCACTAGGGACCACTAGAGATCACCAACTACACACCCCGACACCACTAGGGATCACTAACTGCACACCCTGACACCACTAGAGATCACCAACTTCACTCCCTGACACCACTAGAGATCACCAACTACATACCCTGACACCACTAGAGATCACCAACTACATACCCTGACACCACTAGGGATTACCAACTACACCCACTGACACCACTAGGGGTCACCAACTACACATCCTGACACCACTAGGGATCACCAACTACAACCCTCCCACCACTAGGGATTACCAACTACACACCCTGACACCACTAGGGCTCACCAACTACACATCCTGACACCACTAGGGATCACCAACTACACTCCCTGACACCACTGGGGATCACCAACTACACATCCTGACACCACTAGGGATCACCAACTACACGCCCTGACGCCACTAGGGATCACCAACTACACACCCTGCCACCACTAGGGATCACCAACTACACCCACCGACACCACTAGGGATCACCAACTACACACTCTGACACCACTAGGGATCACCAACTACAACCCTCCCACCACTAGGGATTACCAACTACACACCCTGACACAACTAGGGATCACCAACTACACCCACTGACCCCTAGAGATCACCAACTACACACCCTGACACAACTAGGGATCACCAACTACACCCACTGACACCCCTAGGGATCACCAACTACACCCACTGACACCCCTAGGGATCACCAACTACACATCCTGACACCACTAGGGATCACCAACTACACTCCCTGACACCACTGGGGATCACCAACTACACATCCTGACACCACTAGGGATCACCAACTACATACCCTTACACCACTAGGGATCACCAACTACAACCCTCCCACCACTAGGGATTACCAACTACACACCCTGACACCACTAGGGATAACCAACTACACACCCTGACACCACTAGGGATTACAAACTACACACCCTGACACCACTAGGGATCCCCAACTACACATCCTGACACCACTAGGGATCACCAACTACACGCCCTGACGCCACTAGGGATCACCAACTACACATCCTGACACCAGTAGGGATCACCAACTACACCCACTGACACCATTAGGGATCACCAACTACACATCCTGACACCACTAGGGATCACCAACTACAACCCTCCCACCACTAGGGATTACCAACTACACACCCTGACACAACTAGGGATCACCAACTACACCCACTGACGCCACTAGGGATCACCAACTACACACCCTGATATCACTAGGAATCACCAACTACACACCCTGACACCACTAGTAATCACCAACTACACACCCTGACACCACTAGAGATGACCAACTACACACCCGACACCACTAGGGATCACCAACTACACACCTTGACACCACTGGGGATCACAAGCTACACACCCTGACACCAATAGGGATCACAAACTACCCACCCTGACACCACTAGGGATCGCCAACTACACCCACTGACACCACTAGGGATCCCCAACTACACCCACTGACACCACTAGGGCTCACCAACTACACATCCTGACACCACTAGGGATCACCAACTACATACCCTGACACCACTAGGGATCACCAACTACAACCCTCACACCACTAGGGATCACCAACTACACACCCTCACACCACTAGGGATCACCAACTACACACCCTCACACCAATAGGGATCACCAACTACACACCCTGACAACAATAGGGATCACCAACTACATACCCTGACACCACTAGAGATCACCAACTACACACCCTGACACTACTAGGGATCAACAACTACACACCCTGACACCACTAGGGATCACCAACTACACACCCGGACACCACTAGGGATCACCAACTACACACCCTGTTACCACTAGGGATCACAAGCTACACACCCTGACACCACTAGGGATCCCCAACTACACACCCTGACACCACTAGGGATTACCAACTACACACCCCGACACCACTAGGGATCACCAACTACATCCCCTGACACCACTAGGGATCACCAACTACCCACCCTGACACCACTAGGGATCACCAACTTCACACCCTGACACCACTAGGGATTACCAACTACACACCCCGACACCACTAGGGATCACTAACTACACACCCTGACACCACTAGGGATCGCCAACTACACACCCTGACACCACTAGGGATCAACTACATACCCTGACACCACTAGAGATCACCACCTACACACCCTGACACTACTAGGGATCAACAACTACACACCCCGACACCACTAGGGATCACTAACTACACACCCTGACACCACTAGGGATCGCCAACTACACACCCTGACACCACTAGGGATTACCAACTACACACCCTGACACCAATAGGGATCACCAACAACATACCCTGACACCACTAGGGATCACCAACTACAACCCTCACACCACTAGGGATCACCAACTACACCCCCTGACATCACTAGGGATCACCAACTACACACCCTGACCCCACTAGGGATCCCCAACCACACACCCTGACACCACTAGGGATCACCAGCTACACATCCTGACACCACTAGGGATCACCAACTACATACCCGGACACCACTAGGGATCACCAACTACAACCCTCACACCACTAGGGATCACCAACTACACCCCCTGACATCACTAGGGATCACCAACTACACACCCTGACAACAATAGGGATCACCAACTACACACCCAGACACCACTAGGGATCACCAACTACATACTCTGACACCACTAGAGATCACCAACTACACTCCCCGACACCACTAGGGATCACTAACTGCACACCCTGACACCACTAGGGATCACCAACAACACACCCTGACACCACTACGGATCACCAACTACACACCCTGACACCACTACTGGACACACCAACTACACACCCTCACACCACTAGGGATCACCAACTACACACCCTTACACCACTAGGGATCACCAACTACATACCCTGACCCCACTAGAGATCACCAACTACACACCCTGACCCCACTAGGGATCCCCAACCACACACCCTGACACCACTAGGGATCACCAAATACATACCCTGGCACCACTAGGGATCACCAACTACACACCCCGACACCACTAGAGATCACCAACTACACACCCTGACACAACCAGGGATCACCAACTACACATCCTGACACCACTAGGGATCACCAACTACATACTCTGACACCACTAGAGATCACCAACTACACACCCCGACACCACTAGGGATCACCAACTACACACCCTGACATCACTAGGGGTCACCAACTACACACCCTGACACCACTAGGGATCAATGTACAAGGGTAAATGTTGCACCCTCGGTCATTCCTTTATCCTTTTAATCTGTTCGGGAGTTCATGAGATATCTTGTACACAATCTTTTCACTATGGATGGATGGACAGACGCGCGGGGCCAAGCATGCATGCACCGATCAAGTGATTACTATATACCCCCTCATAAGGTGAAGGGTAAATAAAGTTGTCATCCAATTACAGTTACAACAGTTTACATAGGATAAAGCTCTCTAACCTTGCTGCTCATACAAGCCATTCTTCGGATTTTAAAGAAGGATTCTAAACTTTACCTCCACATAGTCAAACGGACACGACGATCCTGACGTTCCTTCCACATCAAAGGACGTGAAGGTCAAGGTCACACCAAATCCATTTTGTTGATTTATGGTGTAGATACATTCCTTGTTGTGTGGGTATGGATTAGGGAAGTTTGGGGAACTGAAGGTACCCAACAGAGAAGTGTATAACCCTCCGCAAACTGAAAAAGGAAAAGATTTACTAAATGTAAAAAATATATTTGTTATTAAATGTATAACCCATTGAGCATGAATTAAGATTTGATTACTGTGCAAAAAAAGTGTGGGAGGGGTTGGAGGATTGAAATGTGCGAGTTTTACACTGAAGATGGTAATAGTACAGTTCCAATGCATGATCTCAGCATAACTTGTAGAAGATATTGGAATAAAAGTATGGTGCATACTACTGTAACAGGAAAAAGAATAGTGTGCTTCCACCGGGGATCGAACCCATGAACCCTAGGTTTCTGGTCAAAGGCTCTACCACTGAGCTAAAGGGAAAATCCCTTTAGCACAAAGCTAGAAGGCGATCATAATCCTATGTACAATTAAAATCTGCCACAGTACCTCCCCCCCCCCCCTTTTTTTTTTTAAATTTGTGCGCCCTCGAACACCACAACCCAGGTTCTAACTCCCTGTCACCGCAGGGAGGGCCACAGACACCATTTGAAACAGGAAAGAGAAAAGTGTTCTTCCACTGGGGATCGAACCCTCGATCTCCAGGTTCCTAGTCGGACGCTCTACATTTGAGCTAAAGGGAAATTCCCTCTAGCTTGAAGCTAGAAGGTGATCGTAATCTTATGTACAATTAACATCTGCTATACTACCATTAAATGTTAACCAGAGGTCCCGGGGCCTAAACGGTCACCAGAGAACACTTTTAATATTTCAGCTGATCAGAGTATCGCGCAGGGGTTTTAATCTGTTTGCAAGAAAGGTTGATATTACACAGACTAACGCAGTTGTGCAAAAATAGGTGTCTGAATTGAAGTCAAACAGTAAGGTTGTATGGTCTTGAGAAGCCTTTGAAAACGCGGAGTTTTCAAATTTTACTTGCCTTTCAAAAAGACCAATAGGCAGTTGGCTGAAAAATAGCTTGGTTTTGGAGGCAGCCATTTTGTACTGCAGATAAGGACTATAAGGACTAAGATTACTTGGAATATGATCAAAATGATTTGTGAGAAGATTTTAACCAACAGCTGTAAAACAAGTGGAAAGAGTTGCAGCCAATCAGAGCCCAGGCCAGAGATAAGTATAGACGGTACATGGTGTTCTATTTTACCTGATGTCCATTGAGCTCGGAAGCCATTGTCTCGCACAGATCCATCCGTTCGAAACTCAATAAACATGTGATTCCCAGAAGTCACTAGAGTGGATGGGATACTGGAACCACAGTAACGACCAAACAGAGGGGCATCCTCATTATCGCCGTCTCGTACCTGAGGGATAGTTGAATATTTGTAAGGCTAACAGAAACTAGAAAGTTAACGTACTTCGTTACCTATATATTCTTAAACCAATTTCAATAATTGTTTACATTCTCACAGCATCTTAGGTCATGACCTCCATAACCGGCACAGATTGTAGATCATTATGTGTTAGAAAAGTCAACACACTAGTATGGTCTCCGAATAGATTTAACTCTGCAAAGCATATAACCAATATCATTCATTGACTAAATAAATAATAATCATTACAAATTTTTTGGAAATTATATCCACTTACTTTTTAAGTAAGTTTGAAATGTCCTCACATATTTGTTAAAATTACAATTTCTTAAAAATAATTTAGTGTTTTTGGTTTCACAGGTGTTTTTTATTTTTTTTATTTTTATTTAATATCGTTATTATAAGGAGAAAGAGAAATACACAGCCCGACCGGGATTTAAACACAGGACCTCTAGGAATATAGACAGACAGACAGACACTACTAAATTGAGGTGCATGTTTGCGGATGATCTACCCAGTCCAGTTCCGCTACATTCCTCCCGCCTTTTTCTAAGTCTTCACCCCTGAAGACATCACTGTTTAAAACCCAGGTTCTGGTATCCCCTTGCCAAGCATACACCTAATGCTGGCAAGCTCACCAATTTGGTTATAGAAGGAGCGTCACAATACCATGCCATACTGGGAACCTACGAACTATGGACGGGCGCTCTACCAATTGAGTGACCTGGTCACTGACAATTGACCCAGTCGAGCTCTGCTACACTGTAATTACTTTTTTTTTCTAAGACAGATTATAGGGTGCCTGACGTGTCTCTATTAATTTCATGTCATATAATATTAAGTGTTTATCACTGTAGTTTTCCCAAACTCTAAATATAAATATAAACTTTATTTATTTTACAACATGCATGAAACAAATGAGTAACCATAGAAAACCAACATGGTCGGGCAGGTACGTGACCTCATACTTTTTCATGTCCGATCGGGAAATCAAACCCCTGACGCCTTGGTGAAAGGGGAGTGCACTATCCACTGTGCCACCCGACCACCCTAAACTCTCAAACTCTACAGCCTTTTGACAGTTAAAATGATTTCTGACCTACCTCTACATAGTCATACGAACAGCCACCGTTCTCCAGGTCCATATCGGTGAATGTGAGAGATATACTATCTCCTGGGGTTGCGTAGATAGACCAGGCACAGTAACCGTTGTGATCGTAATACCCTGGGTAGTTAGGGGAGGTAAGCACGCCTGTCTCACTCGTTAGTACTCCCCCACACTGGTCACCAGCTACCAACAAAGAACATCTCACATTCAAAGGTCAAACAAAACTGAGATTCTGAGTGTGGATGGACAGACAGGTGGATGGACAGACAGAAGAAATCATTGAGATTCCCTATCTCACCTCCACGACGGTAAAGGACAGTTAGAGAAAAACATTTTATAATCAAATAGCATCCACATAATTATCACCTCAAAATATAGATATTCACATTTAGTGATTAAAAAATACCTCACATTTAACAGTATATTTACAGGTCAAAAATTAAAAATTAAGGTACAAAAGCTGGCCGACCATTACTGAAAAGATAAAATAATAAGAACAAAAGTTAACAAGCACTCAATATATCACCCAACCCATCCCCCTTTCCCACCCTCCCGTGCTTGTGAACTTTGACCCTTTACCCTTGACCAATGACCATCAAAGTATACTCAGTTGTAGGACTCAATGTCACCAAACTATGGTCAAAGTACGAACTAAATACGTTGAGGGGTTCATGAGATATGTTGTACACAATATTTTCATTTCAGAAGTGTGATCTGACTGTGACCCTCGACCCTTTTTACCTGGACCGATGACCACAAGCATCTTATCAGGTTTTCTGTTTTACGGGGATGCTCACCAGAAACTGTCACATATGTGATATGGAAACCATGATCACTCAATGTGGCATCAGAATGGAACTTGACGAAGGCACTCGGGCCGGTCGTGGACAGCGGTGGGGGCTGGGATGTATTGCAGTATCGTTGCAGTATCTGGGACGACGGAAGTGGGCCATCTCGAATCTACAGAAACAGAAAATAAAAATTATAATACTTTCGGCGAATACAAAGCAATAAATAATCACAGCCTAGTTATTTACAAACATTGATAATTCTGAAATCATTAAGATCCATTATTTGTTGGTTTCCCTGTCATTTTAGATATCCTATGTAAAAAGAAACCATGTCTTCTTATTGTGTTCATAAGGAGATCCGAACACTTCCTGATAATGAGATTTTATGGTATTTCTAATCTACATGCAGTGTTGAGAGTACGGTAGTACCATTCCAGTATATTGCTATACAAAGCCATTCCTAGCAAACTTTACAGAATGTAAAACATTTTAAAGGGTCAATCAGAAAAAGAGAACTAATGACTGCTTGAATTATTCAATTCCAACCAAGTATGACAGATGAAAAATGGTAGTGAGTAAGATCAGAAGAGTAAGAAGAAGGCAATTAAAAAGAGATTGTAATTGATAACAAAGGAGAAGACCCGGACACACATGGTGGTAGGAACTCAAAGGGAATGGAGTGTGTGGGAATGTCTGTGTGAAGGGTTGAAGGACAATGGTGTGTGGATGTAAGGTCCATTTAGTATAATGCATTGATAAGTTTAATCATGGTCCTTAGACAGGGAAATGGTCATCAAAAGACTTCTAAAAGATAAATGTAGCCCCACCTCCTAGGGATGGAATTAGCCAATAGAATTAGAAGATTTAGTTAAGAATAAGTAGTGTTAGATTGTCTTTATAATAGGTAGAGATCGAAGGTTGAGAGAGTGGAAGAAGAGAGCTGAAGGAGAGAGTCCAAGGACAGAGTCAGAGATAAACAGAGAAAGAATTAGAGAGAGATCTTGGGAAGTGAGACTGAAGAGAACTAAAGGAGAAAAAATGGTGATGGAAACAGAAGGGAATGGATTGAACAATTAAGTTTCCATGTATAAGATATGAAGTTGGACTAGAATAAAGAAAGTGAAACTGACATTATGTGTATTTGTAACCTAAAGTTTCCAAGTTACCTAGGGTCCCAAGTAAAAACAAGTCAGACCCTAGTGATAACAATCGGACCGGTGATACAAGCTTGACACAATCCTGTATGCATAAATACTCAACTCTACCCAAACTTGATACAATTCTGTGAGTAAATTACTCAACTCTACCCAAACTTGACAAAATTCTGTGAGTTAATTTCTCATTTCTACCCAAGCTTGGCACAATTCTGTGAATTAATTACTCACTTCTACCCAAGCTTGGTACAAGTCTGCGAATTAATTACTCAGTTCTCCCCAAGCTTGGTACAATTCTGTGAGTTAATTTCTCATTTCTACCCAAGCTTGGCACAATTCTGTGAATTAATTACTCACTTCTACCCAAGCTTGGTACAATTCTGTGAGTTAATTACTCAACTCTACCCAAGCTTGGTACAATTCTGCGAATTAATTACTCAGTTCTACCCAAACTTGATACAATTCTGTGAGTTAATTACTCAACTCTACCCAAACTTGACAAAATTCTGTGAGTTAATTACTCAGTTTTACCCAAGCTTGGTACAATTCTTTGAGTTAATTACTCAACTCTACCTAAACTTGACAAAATTCTGTGAGTTAATTACTCAGTTTTACCCAAGCTTGGTACAATTCTTTGAGTTAATTACTCAACTCTACCCAAGTTTGGTACAATTCTGCGAATTAATTACACAGTTCTACCCAAACTTGATACAATTCTGTGAGGTAATTACTCAACTCTACCCAAACTTGATACAATTCTGCGAGTTAATTACTCAACTCTACCCAAACTTGACAAAATTCTGTGAGTTAATTACTCAGTTCTCCCCAAGCTTGGCACAATTCTGTGCGTTGCTTACTCCGTTCTCCCCTGCTTGGCACAATTCTGTGCGTTAATTACTCAACTCTACCCAAACTTGATACAATTCTGTGAGTGAATTACTCAACTCTACCCAAACTTGACAAAATTCTGTGAGTTAATTACTCAGTTTTACCCAAGCTTGGTACAATTCTGCGAATTAATTACTCAGTTCTACCCAAGCTTGGCACAATTCTGTGAGTTAATTACTCAGTTCTACCCGAGCTTGGCACAATTTTGTGAGTTAATTACTCAGTTCTACCCAAGCTTGGCACAATTCTGTGAGGTAATTACTCAACTCTACCCAAGCTTGGCACAATTCTGTTAGTTAATTACTCAGTTCAACCCAAGCTCGGTACAATTCTGTGAGTTAATTACTCAACTCTACTCAAGCTTGGCACAATTCTGTGAGTTAATTACTCAGCTCTACCCAAGCTTGGTACAATTCTGTGAGTTAATTACTCGGTTTTACCCAAGCTTGGTACAATTCTGTGAGTTAATTACTCAGTTCTACCCAAGCTCGGGACAATTCTGTGAGTTAATTACTCAACTCTACTCAAGCTTGGCACAATTCTGTGAGTTAATTACTCAACTCTACCCAAGCTTGGCACAATTCTGTGAGTTAATTACTCAGTTCAACCCAAGCTCGGTACAATTCTGTGAGTTAATTAATCAACTCTACCCAAGCTTGGTACAATTCTGTGAGTTAATTACTCAGTTCTACCCAAGCTTGGTACAATTCTGTGAGTTAATTACTCAACTCTACCCAAGCTTGGCACAATTCTGTGAGTTAATTACTCAGTTCTACCCAAGCTTGGTACAATTCTGTGAGTTAATTACTCAACTCTACCCAAGCTTGGCACAATTCTGTGAGTTAATTACTCAGTTCTACCCAAGCTTGGCACAATTCTGTGAGTTAATTACTCAGTTCTACCCGAGCTTGGCACAATTCTGTGAGTTAATTACTCAGTTCTACCCAAGCTTGGCACAATTCTGTGAGTTAATTACTCAGTTCTACCCAAGCTTGGTACAATTCTGTGAGTTAATTACTCAACTCTACCCAAGCTTGGCACAATTCTGTGAGTTAATTACTCAGTTCTACCCAAGCTTGGCACAATTCTGTGAGTTAATTACTCAACTCTACCCAAGCTTGGCACAATTCTGTGAGTTAATTACTCAGTTCTACCCAAGCTTGGCACAATTCTGTGAGTTAATTACTCAACTCTACCCAAGCTTGGCACAATTCTGTGAGTTAATTACTCAACTCTACCCAAGCTTGGCACAATTCTGTGAGTTAATTACTCAGTTCTACCCAAGCTTGGCACAATTCTGTGCGTTAATTACTCAACTCTACCCAAGCTTGGCACAATTCTGTGCGTTAATTACTCAACTCTACCCAAGCTTGGTACAATTCTGTGAGTTAATTACTCAACTCTACCCAAGCCTGGCACAATTCTGTGCGTTAATTACTCAACTCTAGAAAGATTGGCACAATTCTGTGAGTTAATTCCTCAGTTCTACCCAAGCTCGGTACAATTCTGTGAGTTAATGACTCAGTTCTACCCAAGTTTGGTACAATTCTGTGAGTTAATTAATCAACTCTACCCAAGCTTAGTACAATTCTGTGAGTTAATGACTCAGTTCTACCCAAGTTTGGTACAATTCTGTGAGTTAATGACTCAGTTCTACCGAAGCTTGGTACAATTCTGCGAGTTAATTACTGAGTTCTACCCAGGCTTGGTACAATTCTGTCCGTTAATTACTCAACTCTAGAAAGATTGGCACAAGTTCTACTCAAGCTTGGCACAATTCTGTGAGTTAATTACTCAGTTCTACCCAAGCTCGGTGCAATTCTGTGAGTTAATTACTCAACTCTAGCCAAGCTTGCTACAATTCTTAAGCTTAAACAGGTGGTTAATATAGACAAGTGAATATGAGCTTGCAGGTGGTAGTTTTTCAACAGGTTTAATATCTTAGGCAGCTGTGACTCAGCTCTAATGTATGACAAAAACAGTGTCAAGACAGTTTTCTCCCAACCCCCAAAAAAACACTAAAGGGCTTTCATGGCAGAATATATTGCACCATTCTTTTTCCTTACATCAAATTTACGAAACGTTGACCATTGTTTACATAAATGTACTGACCTCGAGGTAGTCGTAGCTACAGTTGGGATGGGACTCCAGGGCCAGAGTGGCAAATGTAAACATGATGTTGTTACCAGGAGGTACAGAGATCTCCCAGGAACAGGTACGGTCGTGTGGGTAGTTTCCGGGGTAACCAGGACTGTTGATGGATCCATGGAGCTGGTTGGCCAGACGTCCACCACAAACTATAAACAAACAAAGGCTAGTTTTACACCACAGGTGATGGTCGTTGTCACCATTACAGGATAATGGATACTGAAAAACATTCCCAGAAGTTTTACTTTCACTGTTTTCGCCCTCCTCAATGAGGGTAAATTTATCACGACAGCGAATACTAAAGCACAATAAATGATATACAATAAGGATATGTGGAAGCTGAGTTTAATACTTGGTGAATACAGATTTTCACAGTGAAAGGTGAACATCTGACTTTAAGGCAAAGGTTTTCCAGGATACGGTAGTGATTTTTGTTTTATTTAAAAAAGCATAAACTGCTAAAGAAAATTCCAATCTACCTGCCTTTTATTAAATCTTTTGTTGGTATATCAAAAAAACAGTTTTCCAGTCCCCAATGTGTCATATGAAACAGTATTTTTCTAATTCTCATAGTTCAAACTGAAAGTTGCATAAGGTCGGGAAAATGTTAACACAATTAGTAATTTGCGCCCTTTTTACCCACCAGGGGGCGCCGATGTCCAAGTAGCAGAGAACCCTGTGTCGCTCACAGAAACATCCGTGAAAAACCAGAAATACATCTGATGCTGGGTGGAGTTGATTGGTTGACCGTTGTTCGGAAGGGTGGAGCCACAGTACCTCCCAAGGGTGTAGGAGGCCGCTGTTGGGCCGTCGTTTATCTGTAGGAAGTCGTAGCCACATGTAGCGTGAGCCTCAACGCTGAAGGAGGTGAATGTCATCATTACAATCTGTAACATATAATACATTCATGTCATACAGCCAACTGACCACCAAACATGTTTAAAATAGTGAAAAAAAGAACAACATTATACTGCAAAATTTGAATATAAATTGTTTTACGTTAAAACTACATTTTTTTCTCTCTCTGAACTCTGGGCCTTTTCTGAAGGAAATAAACATTTGACTTAGGGACGTTCAGGGTAGGTCTTCATGACTTAGGGACGTTCAGGGTAGGTCTTCATGACTTAGGGACGTTCAGGGTAGGTCTTCAGACTTCAGATAGTTTATAGACACGTGACCCTATAAACATTAGTGATCTTTATAGACACGTGACCCTATAAACATTAGTGATCTTTATAGACACGTGACCCTATAAACATTAGTGATCTCTATAGACATGTGACCCTATAAACATTAGTGATCTTTAAAGACATGTGACCCTATAAACATTAGTGATCTTTAAAGACATGTGACCCTATAAACATTAGTGATCTTTTTAGACATGTGACCCTATAAACATTAGTGATCTTTAAAGACATGTGACCCTATAAACATTAGTGATCTTTTTAGACATGTGACCCTATAAACATTAGTGATCTTTATAGACATGTGACCCTATAAACATTAGTGATCTTTATAGACAAATGACCCTATAAACAAGTGATCTTTATAGACACGTGACCCTATAAACATTAGTGATCTTTATAGACATGTGACCCTATAAACATCAGTGATCTTTTTAGACATGTGACCCTATAAACATTAGTGATCTTTATAGACATGTGACCCTATAAACAAGTGATCTTTATAGACATGTGGCCCTATAAACAGGAAGACTTTCTAGACAAATGACCCTATAAACATTAGTGATCTGTATAGACATGTGACCCTATAAACAGGAAACATTTCTAGACAAATGACCCTATAAACATTAGTGATCTTTATAGACATGTGACCCTATAAACAGGAAACATTTCTAGACAAATGACCCTATAAACATTAGTGATCTTTATAGACATGTGACCCTATAAACATTAGTGATCTGTATAGACATGTGACCCTATAAACAGGAAACATTTCTAGACAAATGACCCTATAAACATTAGTGATCTTTATAGACATGTGACCCTATAAACATTAGTGATCTGTATAGACACGTGACCCTATAAACAAGTGATCTTTATAGACATGTGACCCTATAAACAAGTGATCTTTATAGACGGTGACCCTATAAACAGGAAACCTTTTTAGACAAATGACCCTTTAAACATTAGTGATCTTTATAGACATGTGACCCTATAAACAGGAAACCTTTCTAGACAGGTGACCCTATAAACATTACTAATCTTTATAGACATGTGACCCTATAAACAGGAAACCTTTCTAGACAGGTGACCCTATAGAACAGTTGGCCTCTAGAGACAGGTAATACTTGTAAACATGTGACCCTTTACACAGCTAATTTTTATAAACAGGTGATCTTTAAGACAGGTAACCTTTATAGAATAGTAACCCTATAACAGATGATCTTTATAGACAGGTGACCCTATGAACAGGTGATCTTTTTTGACAGGTAACCCTATAAACAGGTGATCTTTATTTATCGGTGATCATATAAACAAGTGATCTCTATAAACAGGTGATCTTTATTAATCAGTGATCATATAAACAAGTGATGTCTATTAACAGGTGATCTTTATTTATCGGTGATCATATAAACAAGTGATCTCTAGAAACAGGTGATCTTTATTTATCAGTGATCATATAAACAAGTGATCTCTAAAAACAGGTGATCTTTATTTATCAGTGATCATATAAACAAGTGATCTCTAAAAACAGGTGATCTTTATTTATCAGTGATCATATAAACAAGGGATCTCTATAAACAGGTGATCTTTATTTATCAGTGATCATATAAACAAGGGATCTCTATAAACAGGTGATCTTTATTTATCTATGATCATATAAACATGTGATCTCTATAAACAGGTGATCTTTATTTACCTATGATCATATAAACAAGTGATCTCTATAAAGAGGTGATCTTTATTTATCGGTGATCATATAAACACGTGATCTCTATAAACAGGTGATCTTTATTTACCTATGATCATATAAACAAGTGATCTCTATAAACAGGTGATCTTTATTTATCAGTGATCATATAAACAAGTGATCTCTATAAACAGGTGATCTTTATTTACCTATGATCATATAAACAAGTGATCTCTATAAAGAGGTGATCTTTATTTATCGGTGATCATATAAGCAAGTGATCTCTAGAAACAGGTGATCTTTATTTATCAGTGATCATATAAACAAGGGATCTCTATAAACAGGTGATCTTTATTTATCGGTTATCATATAAACAAGTGATCTCTAGAAACAGGTGATCTTTATTTATCAGTGATCATATAAACAAGGGATCTCTATAAACAGGTGATCTTTATTTATCGGTGATCTTATTAACAAGTGATCTCTATAAACAGGTGATCTTTATTAATCAGTGATCATATAATCAAGTGATGTCTATTAACAGGTGATCTTTATTTATCTGTGATCATATAAACAAGTGATCTCTAGAAACAGGTGATCTTTATTTATCAGTGATCATATAAACAAGTGATCTCTATAAACAGGTGATCTTTATTTATCGGTGATCATATAAACAAGTTATCTCTATAAACAGGTGGTCCTAATAGACAGGTGACTTTTATGGACAGATGACCTTTATAGATAGGGGATCTTTAAAGGCGAGTTTAAATGCAGAAGGGTGTACAGTCGGTTGAGACATACCATGCCGGGTGTAGTGGTGATTCGGTAAGCACAACTCAGGCCATGTGGATAGGTAGTCCCAGGTGTTGTAGGGAAGGTAATAGTTCCTGTCTCTCCACTACGATGTCCGCCACAGGCTAAAAAAAAGTTTATCATTATATAAATTACTCTCTGTGAAAGAGGGGTACATAAGCTAATCTATACAGCATACACCAAGCTAACCTATACAGCATACACCAAGCTAACCTATACAGCATACACCAAGCTAACCTATACAGCATACACCAAGCTAACCTATACAGCATACACCAAGCTAACCTATACAGCATACACCAAGCTAACCTATACAGCATACACCAAGCTAACCTATACAGCATACACCAAGCTAACCTATACAGCATACACCAAGCTAACCTATACAGCATACACCAAGCTAACCTATACAGCATACACCAAGCTAACCTATACAGCATACACCAAGCTAACCTATACAGCATACACCAAGCTAACCTATACAGCATACACCAAGCTAACCTATACAGCATACACCAAGCTAACCTATACAGCATACACCAAGCTAACCTATACAGCATACACCAAGCTAACCTATACAGCATACACCAAGCTAACCTATACAGCATACACCAAGCTAACCTATACAGCATACACCAAGCTAACCTATACAGCATACACCAAGCTAACCTATACAGCATACACCAAGCTAACCTATACAGCATACACCAAGCTAACCTATACAGCATACACCAAGCTAACCTATACAGCATACACCAAGCTAACCTATACAGCATACACCAAGCTAACCTATACAGCATACACCAAGCAAACACACACAGCTCTGTCTACTACATATACCCCAGCACAAGTTACTAGAAATCACTATAGGTTTTTTGTAAGCAATTCACCTGTACTTTTAATTTTGAATATTTGAATTATTTAACAAGCTTTCGGATTGATATGACGTCTCACCTGCGCCCGCTTTGACCATTAATGCACATGTTTGGTTGGGTAGGTGTAGCACTTATAGTTTCAGAGAAAATAACTTAAATGCTAAAACTTTATGTTGATGGAGATGCTGACAAAGTGAAAGGACCATGAAAGGTTGAGGCCGCATCCAGCATTTGATGCATGGGTTGAGATGTACTACCTTAGATGCATCTATGGTCCAAGTTTGGTTGGTCTAGCAACTTATACTTTCAGTGAAACTAACTAAAGCGCAAAAACTTAATGTTGATCTAGCACTTATACTTTAAGTGAAACTAACTTAAATGCAAAAACTAAACGTTGACGCTGCCGTCGCCTGGAAAAGCATCAACTAAGTCTCGCTTCTGCCACTTTGTGGTGGCGAGACAATAACAAGAGGCCCATGGGCCTTAAAGGTCACCTGAGTCCTACAGTATAATTTTTTGTTGTTGAAATATGAAGAGGAGATAATGATAGCAATCATCCCTACCAAAATTTGAGTAAAAAATAGTTAAGTATAACGTTAAATTAAGTTTGTCAGGACAATGAGTCGATCATTCCTACCAAGTTTCAGTTAAATGGGCCCAGTAGAACTTGACTTTAAGTTTGAAATAGTTTTTCAAAATGGCGGCCGTGGCAGCCATATTGGATTTCTGATCGACCCGAAAAATAACAACACTTTTTCAGGACCAAAAGTCAATCATTCCTTCCAAGTTGCAGTTAAATGGGCCCAATAGAACTTGACTTTAAGTTTGAAATTTATTTTTAAAATGGTAGCTCTGGCGGCCATATTGGATTTCTGATCGACCCGAAAAATAACAACACTTTGTCAGGACTATGAGTCGATCATTCCTACCAAATTTCAGGTTAATCGGCCCAGTTGAACTTGTTATTCCGTTGAAATAGTTTTTCAAAATGGCCTGCCGTGGCGGCCATATTGGATTTATCATCGAACCGAAAAATAACAACACTTTGTCAGGACCATGAGTTGATCATTCCTATCAAGTTTCTGTTAAATCGGCCCAGTAGAACTTGACTTTAAGTTTGAAATAGTTTTTCAAAATGGCTGCCGTTGAGGCCATATTGGATTTCTGATCGACCCGAAAAATAACAACACTTGGTCAGGGAGTAGTCAGTAACATTCCTGTGAAGTATCAATGAATTCCCTTCACAGTATTTCAGCTTAAGTTGAAAATGTAAAATGTTAAAGGACGACACACGACGACGGACAAAGATGGATAGCAATAGGTGACTTGAGATAAAGCTCAGGTGACCTAAAAAGCCCTACTTTGTTGTTCCTCCTGGCAGTTGATGCCAGAGTAGGCAGTGTTACACTGACAGGTGTACCCGTTGACCTGGTCCGTACAGGTGCCGCCATTTTGACACGGACTACTGGCACACTCGTTGATGTTAGTCTCACACTGCTGTCCCTGGTAGCCGGGGATACACACACACAGGAAACTGTTCCCGTTGGTCTGGCATAAAGAAAACACAGCATTGTCAGACAGCACTGGTGATGCTTCAATACATAGGAGCTGTACCGTCAACTAATATCCATTCACCCATACATACCAGTACAGCAATACGTTCGTATTTAATACATTTTACCACCTGTTAAGTTCACACTGTCTCTCTGGACTAAAAATTGCAAAAAAAAGCAAGGGCGAACATTTCTATTCTATGCTTTAATGTAAATAATTTTATCATGAATTATAACCATTCAGCAATAATATGAGGAAACTGCCCAATCAGTATCATCACAAAACTGGACCAATATGGGATAAACTCTGCCTCAGGCCAATATGACAGACATTGGCCTAAATGACTGGGCCAATGTGGAATAAGCTGATTTAATAATAACCCTTTATTATTGTAGAAAATCATTATGTAGATGCACTTTTGTGAAATGGAAAATGTCAAAAAATCTGTGTCATGTTGAAGGATTTTTATTTAGAAATATTTTGCTAGTTTCATGAATATTGTGCAATGGAAACTTTTAAATGTTTTTATGAATTGCACTACAAAAAATACAATTTCATCCAAAAACAGACCATCAAAGACTCAACGTTTGCTTTAACCACAGCATCAAGACATCATTATATTGTTCCCCGTCGATGTTGTAATGGAGGAACAGACACGTTACATGTGTTACATGTGAAGGTTGTAATAGCCGCTATACAACAGATTCAGTGTACCATACTGTAAGAGTCTATCACATATAATGTACAATAGTGGGAAGGATATTGGAATTCTACACCTTATTTCAGACACAATTCTCGTAGATCCACAAGTCATCAAAGTGAATTGTGAAAACACAGAATTTGTTTGTTTGGACCTGGCTTATTGTAACTTTCGGTACCAACCTGACATGCGGCACCATTCCTGCATGGGTTACTGCTACATGGTCCAGTAACTGGGCCCTGTGAAACACAGCCACTGGAGCCGATCCCATTACCAACGTACCCAGGGGGACAGGTACAGGTCAACACACCTGTAACAGGACAATGAACAGTCTGGCTACAAAAACACAGAAGTTCAATATGTTATATAATTTAAGGAAGTATCCATTTGATAAAGAAAAAAAGAACTTTATCTTGAGGTCAGCTACACAACCTTCCCCAACTTTCTGTTACTGACATGTAAATAACCTGGACTCTCCACACACGTTATTTACCTGGACTCTCCTGACAGGTAAATAGCCTGGACTCTCCACACACGTTAATTACCTGGAATCTCCTGACAGGTAAATGACCTGACAGGGAACTTTGCTGGACTATCCCGATAGCTGACTGCCCTGGACTCTCCACACACGTTATTTACCTGGACTCTCCTGACAGGTAAATAACCTGGACTCTCCACACACGTTATTTACCTGGAATCTCCTGACAGGTAAATGACCTGACAGGGAACTTAGCTGGACTATCCCGATAGCTGACTGCCCTGGACTCTCCACACACGTTATTTACCTAGACTCTCTTGACAGGTAGCTTACCTGAACTCTCCATACAAGTAATCTACTTCGACTCTCCCGATAGGTAACTTACCTGGACACTACTGACATGTAATCTACCTCGACTCTCCCGATAGGTAACTTACCTGGACTTTCCTGGCAGGAAGCTTGAGGGTGGCAGCCCCCGTTATTTGTGCTACAGACGCCGACCCAGTTACAAGTCTGCCCATCTCCTACATAGCCTGTGGGGCAGGGACCACAGGTCCGTGACCCCCGGGTGTTCACACAATCGACCCGTGGGGACAGGGAACATCCACCATTGTTTGTAGCACATTCGTTGATGTCTGCACAGTTGAAACCGTTTCCACTGTACCCTGTAAACATAAATATTAAACGCATACTACAAAGTTCATGTTTGCAGACAACAATGCAGACAAAAATTCTACATTGTATTGATAAATATAATATTTCCCTAGGAGAACATGTTTTCTTCCACCCTTCACAGGTGTGTCTCCCGTTTTAGCTGGGAAAGATCAGCTTGTCACCCCCTAGGGGGAGATAGCCTCGTGCCGATTAGCATGTGTGCAATCATGACGTCATCAAAAGTGAATGATGATATGCATACCCCACATGCGTTTTCTTTTACAAACATGTCAGACTACTGTCGGTGGAGTTTTGACTGAAATAATAGGATGGGCGAAATATAATCAAACCCCTACCTTGAGGGTGTAACGAAGAAATCGCCAACCCTCGGGGTGTTTTTTTTGGTAGACAACCAAAAACCATCACCCCTCAGGTAGGAGATTTCTCTGTCACATCCCTCAAGGTAGAGGGAAGATTCTATTTAATCACCTGCACAATAAATGCAAACAAACAATTCATGAAAAGGCACAAACCTAAGTACTGGTTAATGTTAAATATGAAAGTTAAAATCGATCGTAACAGAGATTATAATTAGATTACAAGATCAAAGCCTGCTAAATCACAAAGGTTTGATTTGCTTAAATTCCTAAGGAGATGTTGCTAATTTATCTCTTAAGCTTCCCAACCTAGCCAGAACGAAACCAACTGCTACTTTTGGCCAATATTTGTATCACTCACCTGGCTATTTTAGAGTTGAGGTTAAAATCTGCTCAGAAGTGTGGGAGCAAACCCTAGCTAGTTATCCCATTCTTGACATTTGCCAAATTCGATCCAATTTTGGCAAGCAATTTTTAAGAAAGAACATAAAAGTTTGACTTTTTTTTCTGAAGAGAGAGATTAAACTGCGAGAACTTTAAATGTATACATAGTTTATTCTGCCGACCTGTTGGGCACTGTCCGCAGTAGAATGTGCCGGGAACGTTTACACAGGGAACTGGAGGATCAGCCGAGCATACAGCCGGACGGTCACTGTCACACTCGTCCACGTCAGTGTTACAGGCAGGATCAGAGCCGGAGGTTGTCCAGCCATCCTCACAAACACAATGGTACTTCGGCTGTGATTGAAAGAATCGTTTATTCGCAGGATTTACAGGAACAGTGGCAACTGTTCAAAGAAGAAACTGTGTGATCAACTGAAACATTGATCTTGATTTACACAAGTACTTTGGATCTAATTATACCTACAATACAGACTGATATTTAATAGGGCTGCATCGATACATTAACAAACGTATCACGATACGTATCACAATATTGTAGTCACGATACGAGACCTAACCCGATACATATAGCAACAGTAGAAGCAAAGAGAAAACGTATATTACAAATTTTAAATGGCAATATTATAACTTGAAATATACTTTGCCCAAAATGGGCATATGACTTACAAAGTTTCATGAAATTCCCGTATTTTCGACATGCATGCCGAGCTGGAGCCTTTACTCGCCAAAATTGACTTAATTCAGAAACGACAAAATCTGGATTATATTGTAGGTGTATCATGACCTCCCAATTTTTTTTTGTATATCGTACCGTATTCAAAATATCGCAATATATCATCACACGATATATCGTTGCAGCCCTGATATTTAAGCACATTATCTTGCAGAACCCAAAGTGTGAATTTTGATCAATCAGAGCGCAGTATGCTAATTAATCACACACAGACTTTGAAGTACTTTACCATATGTTTACCAAGTTCCATCAAAAACAAATGATACTTAAGCTTTACTTATTTTGCGGAAACGAGAGCGTAGATGGATGGATGCCAAGAGACAAATGAACAGATCGATGGACGCTCCCGATACTTTTATATGTCCCAATTTGTTTTTTAGCAGGTGGCTACGAGGGGTGGGCAATAGTATTGCAATCACCAATATACTGCAATATCTATTTATCAATATGTACTTCAATATGATTCTGAAATGGCAAAATATTGCAATAAAGGATATTTTCAAATAAATATTAGTGTAGGAAGAGTTCTGAAATAATATGACAGAAATATGTTGAAATTGAACTAAAGTTTTCAAAATTAAGCTTCCTTGCATGTTGTAATCTACCACTGAAAATTATTGTGCTGATTGTCATTTATTCTATAAACAACTATTTCAACTGAATTTCTATGAATACGATGTATTGCAGTATATTGCAATCCCTTAAATATTGCAATACTGGGAAAATATCACACAGTTACACTTTCGCCATATGACGGTAAAATCCATATCGCCCGCCTTTATTCATTTCGCCCTTCACTTTTGATAATTATGGTTGATATGAAGTTTTACTCATGAGCGCCACATTGTGGAAGGTGAAAAAGTCGTATACAATTGTATTGCAATGTGAAAAATTATTGCAATATCCAATCCTACCAGGGGGTATAGAAAAGGATCACAAATATACAAGATATAACATATATAATAACATGGCTACAGACTAATGTTTAGAAGCCCAATACTTGTGACCCACAACCTAAATATTTAATCCATGGCTGATATATATCCCACAGTAGTCGGAATAGAAACACGTGGTTCGAAACATTTGTGAGACACTCAGCACACACCTGACCAGGTACTACACGGACTGTGTTGATACATGTACCGTGTCCACACAGTTCCTGAGTGGAGGCTCCCGTGCAGTCAGCGTGTGTCTCTGTACACCGAATACCGTGATAGTTACTGGTACACTGGCACCTGTAAACATACAGTATTAACAATAAAGTGTTAATAATTTGATAAAATAAACGTTGTGAAAACAGAATAATTCCTTGATTATCAAGCTACTACAGACCAAAGATAATGGCTGTTTCCTAGCTAGCTAGGTTATTGAAATGGAGGAAAAATTGTGAAAATCCAGCAGAATATTTACGAGAAGCCATCCCAATAGTTAATAAATATATGTGGCCCCATTCTGACAGCCGTGATCTGTCATGCAGAATGCTTACGAGAAACCACCCCGAAAGTTGACACATGTGGCCCCATTCTGACAGCCGTGATCTGTTCCAGCGTAATACTTACGAGAAGCCGCCCCGATTGTTGACACATGTGGCCCTGTTCTGATAGCCGCGGTCTATTCCAGCATAATACTTACGAGAAGCCGCCCCGATTGTTGACACATGTGGCCCCATTTTGACAGCCGCGATCTGTTCCAGCTTAATACTTACGAGAAGCCGCCCTGATTGTTGACACATGTGGCCCCGTTCTGACAGCCGCGATCTGTTCAAGCGTAATACTTACGAGAAGCCGCCCTGATTGTTGACACATCTGGCCCCGTTCTGACAGCCGCGATCTTTTCCAGCGTAATACTTACGAGAAGCGACCCCGATTGTTGACACATGGGGCCCCGTTCTGACAGCCACGATCTGTTCCAGCAGAATACTTACGAGAAGCCGCCCCGATTGTTGACCCATGTGGCCCCATTTTGACAGCCGCGATCTGTTCACCCGTAATACTTACGAGAAGCCGCCCCCGATTGTTGACACATGTGGCCCCGTTCTGACAGCCGCGATCTTTTCCAGCGTAATACTTACGAGAAGCCACCCCTATTGTTGACACATGGGGCCCCGTTCTGACAGCCACGATCTGTTCCAGCAGAATACTTACGATAATCCGCCCCGATTGTTGACACATGTGGCCCCATTCTGACAGCCGCGATCTGTTCCAGCGTAATACTTACGAGAAGCCGCCCCGATTGTTGACTCATCTGGCCCCGTTCTGACAGCCGCGATCTGTTCCAGCGTAATACTTACGAGAAGCCACCCCGATTGTTGACACATGGGGCCCCGTTCTGACAGCCACGATCTGTTCCAGCAGAATACTTACGAGAAGCCGCCCCGATTGTTGACACATGTGGCCCCGTTCTGACAGCCGCGATCTGTTCCGGCATACTCCGAGCATTCATTGACGTCTTCATCACAATTTTCTCCCTACAATAGCACCACACATTTCTATTATGATCGGGTAAATTTCTGAATTTCTTTTTTTACAGATATATGACAGTGAGGTCACTGTATAGATTTTCATGTTAAAGAGATCAAAATGAGGACAACCCAAGAGAATGTTCGAGTATTTTCTGCTTGAAATAAATACTTTTAAATGGCAACAAAACATTTCTACTAATGAATTTTGAAATTTTATTTATTCAAGAAACTCAACAGGTTTGCATTTATTGTTTTTACGAACTGGACAGTTTTACTTAGCATCTTTTGTTATATTTAAAAAACACAAACAATGGTTTGAACACTTGTGCCCTAAGATTGTCAATCTTAGGGCACAAGTGTTCAAACCAAACGTAACTTCATTTTGCTAATGTAAAGAAACTTGTTTTTTTGTACAGCCTAATAGAGGCAGTGTAAAAGCAACACAAAAACAAATTTTAAATGCATGCACAATGATAAATAAATAACTGTCTCAAAACTTATCCCCAATCTTAAGGATGCTTGGCTATCATCTGACCTCCAAATGTCATTACATATATATCATTTCTGAAACTCCAATACCCGGTTAATGCAGAATGACATGTACAGGCAAACATTTTCACAAGTTTTTGTGGAATTTGAGCGCTCACTGGCTATTTATAGTCAACAGTTAAATATTTGATGAATCTGTCAATCCAGATACTTTCTGATCAAAAAACCTTACTTTCCAAGCAGGCAGACAGCGACAAGAGTAAGCGTTGTATCGGTCAATACAGGTGCCACCATTCCTACATGGATTACTGCTACACTCGTTCTGTGTTAGGAGCTGGAAGTTAAATCAGTACAAAATTTGAAATGACCAATCAACTACTGGGAACATTTAGATATATAGTCACCCTGTCACCAGGGCTACAATAAGTTACAAACTCAGGCCTCACAGTAAATGTTAACGGATATTTTACTTCAATAGGTCAACCATCACATTAGGTAGAAAATGTTTGTAAAATACATAACAGTATACCCTTGTTCCCACATTGATTGAAACAAAGCTAAACATAAAGTATGACGAATGTCAGTGAAATTACAAATAAAGGCCACAGTTTAAAGACTTCAATGCCCAAATAAACCTTTAATTGACCTCCCCCCCCCNATTAATTTCCACGGTCACAAGGACCCCTGAACACATGTGTATATCTATGTATGAGGTATAATAACTTAGGACCTTGGACTTACCATATAAGGCTAGGTTTAGGCCCCTGGGACTTGGTACTAACCATCTAAGGCCAGGTTTAGGCCCCTGGGACTTCGTACTAACCATATAAGGCTCCGTTTAGGCCCCTGGGACTTCATACTAACCATGTAAGGCTTGGTTTAGGCCCCTGGGACTTGGTACTAACCATATAAGGCTAGGTTTAGGCCCCTGGGACTTCGTACTAACCATATAAGGCTCCGTGTAGGCCCCTGGGACTTCATACTAACCATATAAGGCTACGTTTAGGCCCCTGGGACTTCATACTAACCATATAAGGCTAGGTTTAGACTCCTGGGACTTCATACTAACCATGTAAGGCTTGGTTTAGGCCCCTGGGAATTGGTACTAACCATATAAGGCTACGTTTAGGCCCCTGGGACCTGGAACTAACCATGTAAGGCTAGGTTTAGGCCCCTGGGACTTTGTACTAACAATATAAGGCTAGGTTTAAGCTCCTGGAACTTGGTACTAACCATGTAAGGCTAGGTTTAGGCTCCTGGAACTTGGTACTAACCATATTATGGTAGGTTTAGGCCCCTGGGACTTTGTACTAACAATATAAGGCTAGGTTTAGGCTCCTGGAACTTGGTACTAACCATGTAAGGCTAGGTTTAGGCCTTTGGGACTTGGTACTAACCCTGTAAGGCTTAGGTTTAGGCATTTGGGACCTCGTACAAACCATATAAGGCTTAGTTTAGGCCCCTGGGACTAAGTCCCCAGGGGTGGGGCCAGACCTCAGATATTTTCTTGGTAACATGATTTTGTTCATCTCTTAATATGCCCCTAGAAGCAGGGCCGATCCTGGTAGCAGGAGTGTATAAATCTCTTCTTGATTAGCAATTGCATCATATAGTTATTGGGAAGGAATTTCAAACATTTCAATATTTTGAAGGAAAAAGAAGTTTCCAGGAAGCTGAGGGCGTTCCATTCATTTGTACAATATTGGGTCTTAAATCTTAATCCAAAAATGCGCCAGACTAGTTTTAATGAAGATCCACTCAATCGTTCAGGCCTATAATAGTAGAGGATTTTAAATGAAATTTTGATAGGCAGACCACGGATGCTGCATTACAGCAAAATCATTCAAGATCAAAACAAATGAGTCACCACAGGACATTACAAGACCACAGGACATGGCCAGACCACAGGACGTGGTCTTCACAGGACATGGCCAGGTCACAGGACATGGCAAGATCACAGGACATGGCCAGACCACAAGACGTAGTCTACACAGGACATGGCAAGACCACAGGACATGGCCAGGTCACAGGACATGGCCAGACCACAAGATGTAGTCTACACAGGACATGGCCAGACCACAGGACATGACCAGGGGCACAAAGGCCCTCTCAGTCGTTGCTACTGTCTTATTACTAAGCTATGTACTTACCGAACGTAAATTTGTAACTTGAGTCTGCAATGTTCTGACCTGTATCATATAAAACAGAATTAATCTCATTTAGTATATAGAGTAAAATTTGTCTATGAAACCACTTGTCAAACCCCTCCCCTCTCTTATCAGTATCTACCAACAACATGATCATGAGATGTACGGACACGGAAACTGAAACCACTTATCACCCCCCACCCCCCNTATCTACCAACAAAATGACAACTGAATGATTGTTAAATAGAATAAAAAGTCAAACTGTTTTTTTTTTCTTTTCAAAAATGTGAATCAATTACCGGTGTTATGGTATCAACATTATTACGTGCTAAATGTCCCATCAACACCAGAGAGGTTAATAATTAGGGCCTGAATAAATGGTGGAAATAAACATGTTAAAGGAAATGACATCAGACTAGATAAGATGTATATATTGTCTTTTTTACACGATCCAAGTGTGTGTATAACATGGAGATATCTATATAAATACAGTGGCTGTGATCAGGTTAATTTGTACCTTTAATACAGAAGAGTGTAAACCAAAACCATTGTTCTTATTGTTTCATGGAATTGCTGGTAAAGATCGAAGTCTTGACCAAAAAATATCAGTCTAATATCAACATAAGTGCTTAAATACACAGCTGTAGTTTTAAGACAATTTCCTTAGAGTGGACCCATAAATAAAAGAGAAATAAGAATGTAAGTCAAAGGTAAAAACAAATTAACCAAAGACAAATAACAACTTGACAATTCTGTACCAGCTAACAACAACTTGACAATTCTGTACCAGCTAACAACTTGACAATTCTGTACCAGATGACAACAACTTGATCATTCTGTACCAGCTAACAACAACTTGACAATTCTGTACCAGCTAACAACAACTTGACAATTCTGTACCAGCTAATAAACTTGACAATTCTGTACCAGCTAACAACAACTTGACAATTCTGTACCAGCTAACAACAACTTGACCATTATGTACCAGCTAACAACAACTAAACAATTCTGTACCAGATGACAACAACTTGACCATTATGTACCAGATGACAACAAGTTGACCATTCTGTACCAGCTAACAGCAACTTGACAATTCTGTACCAGCTACTAAACTTGACAATTCTGTACCAGATGACAACAACTTGACAATTCTGTACCAGCTAATAACAACTTGATAATTCTGTACCAGCTAACAACAACTTGACAATTATGTACCAGATGACAACAAGTTGACCATTCTGTACCTGCTTACAACAACTTGACCATTCTGTACAAGATGACAACAACTTGGCCATTATGTACCAGATGACAACAACTTGACCATTTTGTACCAGATGACAACAACTTGACCATTTTGTACCAGATGACAACAACTTGACCATTTTGTACCAGATGACAACAACTTGACCATTATGCACCAGATGACAACAACTTGACCATTCTGTACCTGCTTACAACAACTTGACCATTCTGTACAAGATGACAACAACTTGGCCATTATGTACCAGATGACAACAACTTGACCATTTTGTACCAGATGACAACAACTTGACCATCCTGTACCAGCTAACAACAACTTGACCATTATGTACCAGCTTACAACAACTAGACAATTCTGTACCAGATGACAACAACGTGACCATTATGTACCAGATGACAACAAGTGGACCATTCTGTACCAGCTAACAGCAACTTGACAATTCTGTACCAGCTACTAAACTTGACAATTCTGTACCAGATGACAACAACTCGACCATTCTGTACCAGCTAACAACAACTTGACCATTCTGTACCAGATGACAACATCTTGGCCATTATGTACCAGCTAACAACAACTTGACAATTCTGTCCCAGCTAACAACAACTTGATAATTCTGTACGAGATAACAACAACTTGACCATTCTGTACCAGCTAACAACAACTTGACCATTCTGTACCAGCTAACAACAACTTGATAATTCTGTACCAGCTAACAACAACTTGATAATTCTGTACCAGATAACAGCAACTTGACCATTCTGTACCAGCTAACAACAACTTGACAATTCTGTACCAGCTAACAACAACTTGATAATTCTGTACCAGCTAACAACAACTTGATAATTCTGTACCAGATGACAACAACTTGACAATTCTGTACCTGCTAACAACAACTTGACAATTATGTACCAGATGACAACAACTTGACCATTCTGTACCAGATGACAACAACTTGACCATTATGTACCAGATGACAACAACTTGACCATTCTGTACCAGATGACAACATCTTGGCCATTATGTACCAGCTAACAACAACTTGACCATTCTGTACCAGCTAACAACAACTTGACAATTCTGTACCTGCTTACAACAACTTGACCATTCTGTACCAGCTAACAACAACTTGACAATTCTGTACCTGCTGACAACAACTTGACCATTATGTACCAGATGACAACAACTTGACCATTCTGTACCAGATGACAACAACTTGACCATTCTGTACCAGATGACAACAACTTGGCCATTATGTACCAGCTAACAACAACTTGACCATTCTGTACCAGCTAACAACAACTTGACAATTCTGTACCTGCTTACAACAACTTGACCATTCTGTACCAGCTAACAACAACTTGACAATTCTGTACCTGCTTACAACAACTTGACCATTCTGTACCAGATGACAACAACTTGACCATTCTGTACCAGATGACAACAACTTGACCATTATGTACCAGATGACAACAACTTGACCATTATGTACCAGCTAACAACAACTTGACCATTCTGTACCAGCTAACAACAACTTGACAATTCTGTACCTGCTTACAACAACTTGACCATTCTGTACCAGATGACAACAACTTGACCATTCTGTACCAGATGACAACAACTTGACAATTCTGTACCTGCTAACAACAACTTGACAATTATGTACCAGATGAGAACAACTTGACCATTGTGTACCAGCTAACAACCACTTGACAATTCTGTCCCAGCTAACAACAACTTGACCCTTCTGTACCAGATGACAACAACTTGACCATTCTGTACCAGATGACAACATCTTGGCCATTATGTACCAGCTAACAACAACTTGACCATTCTGTACCAGATGACAACAACTTAACAATTCTGTACCTGCTAACAACAACTTGACAATTATGTACCAGATGAGAACAACTTGACCATTCTGTACCAGATGACAACAACTTGGCCATTCTGTACCAGCTAACAACAACTTGACAATTCTGTCCCTGCTTACAACAACTTGACCATTCTGTACCAGCTAACAACACCTTGACAATTCTGTACCTGCTTACAACAACTTGACCATTCTGTACCAGATGACAACATCTTGGCTATTATGTACCAGCTAACAACAACTTGACCATTCTGTCCCAGCTAACAACAACTTGACAATTCTGTCCCTGCTTACAACAACTTGACCATTCTGTACCAGCTAACAACAGCTTGACCATTTTGTACCAGCTTACAACAGCTTGACCATTTTGTACCAATTTACAACAGCTTGACCATTTTGTACCTTGACCATTCTGTACCAGATGACAACAACTTGACCATTCTGTACCTGCTTACAACAACTTGACCATTCTGTACCAGCTAACAACAACTTGACAATACTATAACAGCTAACAACAACTTGACAATTCTGTAACAGCTAACAGCAATTTGACAATTCTGTACCAGCTAACAACAGCTTGACCATTTTGTACCAGCTTACAACAGCTTGACAATTTTGTACCAGCTAACAACAACTTGACAATTCTGTAAAAGCTAACAACAATTTGACAATTCTGTACCAGCTAACAACGGCTTGACAATTCTGTACCAGCTAACAACAACTTGATAATTCTGTACCAGATAACAGCAACTTGACCATTCTGTACCAGCTAACAACAACTTGCCAAAACTGTAACAGCTAACAACAACTTGACAATTCTGTACCAGCTAATAAACTTGACAATTCTGTACCAGCTAACAACAACTTGCCCATTTTGTACCAGCTAACAACAGCTTGACCATTTTGTACCAGCTTACAACAGCTTGACCATTTTGTACCAATTTACAACAGCTTGACCATTTTGTACCAGCTAACAACAGCTTGACCATTTTGTACCAGCTTACAACAGCTTGACAATTTTGTACCAGCTAACAACAACTTGACCATTTTGTACCAGCTTACAACAGCTTGACCATTTTGTACCAATTTACAACAGCTTGACCATTTTGTACCTTGACCATTCTGTACCAGATGACAACAACTTGGCCATTATGTACCAGATGACAACAACTTGACAATTCTGTACCAGCTAACAACAGCTTGACCATTTTGTACCAGCTTACAACAGCTTGACCATTTTGTACCAATTTACAACAGCTTGACCATTTTGTACCAGCTAACAACAACTTGACCATTTTGTACCAGCTAACAACAGCTCGACCATTTTGTACCAGCTTACAACAGCTTGACCATTTTGTACCCGCTAACAACAACTTGACCATTTTGTACCAGCTTACAACAGCTTGACAATTTTGTACCAGCTAACAACAACTTGACAATTCTGTAAAAGCTAACAACAATTTGACAATTCTGTACCAGCTAACAACAGCTTGACCATTTTGTACCAGCTTACAACAGCTTGACAATTTTGTACCAGCTAACAACAACTTGACAATTCTGTACCAGATGACAACAACTTGACAATTCTGTACCTGCTTACAACAACTTGACCATTCTGTACCAGATGACAACAACTTAACAATTCTGTACCTGCTAACAACAACTTGACAATTCTGTACCAGATGACAACAACTTGACCGTTATGTACCAGATGACAACAACTTGACCATTCTGAACCAGATGACAACAACTTGGCCATTATGTACCAGATGACAACAACTTGACAATTCTGTACCTGCTTACAACAACTTGACCATTCTGTACCAGCTAACAACAGCTTGACCATTTTGTACCAGCTTACAACAGCTTGACAATTTTGTACCAGCTAACAACAACTTGACAATTCTGTAACAGCTAACAACAATTTGACAATTCTGTACCAGCTAACAACAGCTTGACAATTCTGTACCAGCTAACAACAACTTGACAATTCTGTAAAAGCTAACAACAATTTGACAATTCTGTACCAGCTAACAACAGCTTGACCATTTTGTACCAGCTTGCAACAGCTTGACCATTTTTTACCAACTTACAACAGTTTGACCATTTAGTACCAGCTAACAACAACTTGACCATTTTGTACCAGCTTACAACAGCTTGACCATTTTGTCCCAATTTACAACAGCTTGACCATTTTGTACCAGCTAACAACAACTTGACAATTCTGTAACAGCTAACAACAACTTGAAAATTCTGTAACAGCTAACAACAACTTGACAATTCTCTACCAGCTAACAACAACTTGACAATTCTGTAACAGCTAACAACAACTTCACATTTCTCTTACAGCTAACAACAATTTGACAATTCTCTACCAGCTAACAACAGCTTGACAATTCTGTACCAGCTAACAACAACTTGATAATTCTGTACCAGCTAACAACAACTTGATAATTCTGTACCAGATAACAGCAACTTGACCATTCTGTACCAGCTAACAACAACTTGACAATTATGTACCAGATGACAACAACTTGACCATTCTGTCCCAGCTAACAACAACTTGACAATACTGTACCTGCTAACAACAACTTGACCATTCTGTACCAGCTTACAACAGCTTGACAATTTTGTACCAGCTAACAACAACGTGACCATTTTGTACCAGCCTACAACAGCTTGACCATCTTATACCAGCTAACAACAACTTGACCATTTTTTACCAGATGACAACAGCTAACAACAACTAAACAATTCTGTACCAGATGACAACAACTTGACCATTATTTACCAGATGACAACAACTTGACCATTCTGTACCAGATGACAACAACTTGACCATTCTGTACCAGCTAACAACAACTTGACAATTCTGTAACAGCTAACAACAACTTCACATTTCTCTTACAGCTAACAACAATTTGACAATTCTCTACCAGCTAACAACAGCTTGACAATTCTGTACCAGCTAACAACAACTTGATAATTCTGTACCAGATAACAGCAACTTGACCATTCTGTACCAGCTAACAACAGCTAGACCATTTTGTACCAGATAACAACAACTTGACCATTCTGTACCAGCTAACAACTTGACCATTCTGTACCTAACAACAACTTGACCATTTTGTACCAGCCTACAACAGCTTGACCATCTTGTACCAGCTAACAACAACTTGACCATTTTTTACCAGATGACAACAGCTAACAACAACTAAACAATTCTGTACCAGATGACAACAACTTGACCATTATGTACCAGATGACAACAACTTGGCCATTCTGTACCAGCTAACAACAACTTGACAATTATGTACCAGATGACAACAACTTGACAATTATGTACCAGATGACAACAATTTGACCATTATGTACCAGATGACAACAACTTGGCCATTCTGTACCAGCTAACAACAACTTGACAATACTGTAACAGCTAACAACAACTTGAAAATTCTGTAACAGCTAACAACAACTTGACAATTCTGTAACAGCTAACAACAACTTGAAAATTCTGTAACAGCTAACAACAACTTGACAATTCTCTAACAGCTAACAACAATTTGACAATTCTCTACCAGCTAACAACAGCTTGACAATTCTGTACCAGCTAACAGCTAACAACAACTTGACAATTCTGTAACAGCTAACAACAACTTGACAATTCTGTACCAGCTAACAACAACTTGACCATTATGTACCTGCTAACAACAACTTGGCCATTATGTACCAGCTAACAACAACTTGACAATTCTGTACCAGCTAACAACAACTTGACCATTTTGTACCAGCTTACAACAGCTTGACCATTTTGTACCAACTTACAACAGTTTGACCATTTTGTACCAGCTAACAACAACTTGACCATTTTGTACCAGATTACAACAGCTTGACAATTTTGTACCAGCTAACAACAACTTGACCATTTTGTCCCAGCCTACAACAGCTTGACCATCTTGTACCAGCTAACAACAACTTGACCATTTTTTACCAGATGACAACAGCTTGACCATTCTGTACCTGCTAACAACAACTTGACCATTCTGTACCAGCTAACAACTTGACTGTTCTGTACCTGCTAACAACAACTTGACAATTCTGTACCTCCTAACAACAACTTGACAATTCTCTACCAGCTAACAACAACTTGACGATTCTGTACCTCCTACCAACAAATTGACAATTCTCTACCAACTAACAACAACTTGAAAATTCTGTACCAGCTAACACCAACTTGACCATTCTTTACCAGCTAACAACTGGACCATTCTGTACCAGCTAACAACAACTTGACCATTCTGTACCAGCTAACAACAGCTTGACCATTTTGTACCAGATAACAACAACTTGACCATTCTGTACCAGCTAACAACTTGACCATTCTGTACCAGCTAACAACTTGACCATTCTGTACCTGCTAACAACAACTTGACAATTCTGTACCTGCTAACAACAACTTGACAATTCTGTACCAGATGACAACAACTTGACCCTTCTGTACAAGATGACAACAACTTGACAACTCTGTACCAACTTACAACAAGACAAAAAAAATCATTCATTTCCATATTTGTCATAAGAAGTAAACTTGGACTATTTAAAATTGATCCATTATCTTTAAAGAATTACAAAAAGTAAAGGAAGAAATGTTCTCTTATTTTGACACACCCATACATGCAGTATTATACATCTAAATCAAAACTACAATTTGAAACTGTATAACAAACATTACCCGTCGATTAATCCTCCATCTCGTTCTGTCGTTACGGCTTGTTCTTACCTATAAACACGAACCAAAACTGTTACCAACTATTATACAAGCCAGCAGTGACATGCAGATCGTGCTGCAAAACCTCAGAACAGACTGTAAATACCGATATTCTCAGCGAAACACATGCCATGGGAATACCATTGTGAGAAATGCTTTTTACAACTTTATGCTTGGTGGAAACTTGCCCTGAATACAAAAAGTTTTACACACGTCCCAAGAATGTGAAACACGAAATCATGCCATGTGAAACACGAAACCAAGAATGTGAAACACGAAATCATGCCATGTGAAACACGAAACCAAGAATGTGAAACACGAAATCATGCCATGTGAAACTCGAAACCAAGAATGTGAAACACGAAACCAAGAATGTGAAACACGAAATCATGCCATGTGAAACACGAAACCAAGAATGTGAAACACGAAATCATGCCATGTGAAACACGAAATCATGCCATGTGAAACTTGTAACCAAGAATGTGAAACATGAAATCATGCCATGTGAAACTCGTAACCAAGAATGTAAAACATGAAATCATGCCATGTGAAAATTTCTTCAAAATGTACATTTTTAAAATAAAAATCAAATCTGTATCCTCATGAGTAAACGCACTGCCAAAGGAAAATGTCTACATTCTCAGGACAAAGTAGGATAAACAACCAAAACTTGGTTCCAAACAATATATATTGTGCTAATAGGAAGTTGAGAAAAGTGCAAAAAACAAGCAAATCATCGAATGAAAATAAAATAGACAGCAACAGACATTGAATCATCTGAGTGAGTATAACCCTTGTGTCAAGGTTAGACAATGCTGCTTAAATGAGTTGTCTCCCTTTGTATCATAGCCAGTCAGTACTGTTACAGAGAATTTGATGATCTACTCTAGTTTTAAAGGTCTAACTGTTGCAATATCAAAGTGATTTCCAACCTCCTTTCTGCTTTGTTTTTCCGGTTTATACCATGCTACTATATGTGAAGTGAGTTACTTCCCCTTGTATCGAGGTCAGACACTGCTGTTAAAGTATAATGAATTACCTCTTCTTATGTCAGGTTCATACAGTGTGGCTGTTGGGAAGTGAGTTATCTCCCCTGTCTTTAGGTTTGACACTGTTATGATAATTGCGTTACCTCCCCTTGTCTCTAGGTTTGACAGTGTTCTAATAATGGAGTTACCTCCCTTGTCTCTAGGTTTGACAGTGTTCTAATAATGGAGTTACCTCTTCTTGTGTTTAGTCGTCAACGTAAATATAGCTACCTCAAGGTCAGGCAGTGTTGTTACAGTGAAGTCAGTAACCTTGCCCTTGTCAGGTTCAGACAGTAAAGGGAGTTATCTCCCCTTAAACCATGATCAAGTAAATGCAGTTAAGCGTCCATAAATACAATTTCAAATTATTGAATTCCTCAATGAGAATTATAATTAAGATTTGATTATTATCAAAACACTGAAAATTACAATTGATCAATTAAAGTGATAAAGTTTTCTCCAGGTACTCTGGTTTCCTCCCACAATAAGATCCGCCGCACACTATCATCCGGGCCAACACAAGTGATTGATATAAGTTGTAAAAAGTTGTTTCATAAAGTTTATAAAAAATCAAAAAGGAAAACAATTACCTGCAAATTGAAATGTCTCGGTCATTTTAACCCCTAAACATACAATTTACAGTGTGAAAATACATGCAGGTAAACATATTTTACTAATTTCTTTAAATCTAATATTAAAATTGCATTGTGTTCCATCCCTAACCAAAACGATTTGGTATTATGCAGTATATAAAAAATCTCAAAGACATTTGAAGTTCACATTTGTTAGTCAAAGTCTCCACGTTTTGAATTTCCCCCGATGGTCCTTCAAAGTAAGAAACATCAGGTGTTGGACTTTAGAACTCAGTAACAGTGAAGTAAGTGACCTACCCTGGTGTCAAGGTCAGACAGTTTGACTTTAGTACTGGTTACTGTGAAGTAAGTGACATACCCTGGTGTAAAGGTCAGACAGTTTGACTTCAGTACTGGTTACTGTGAAGTAAGTGACCTACCCTGGTGTCAAGGTCAGACAGTTTGACTTTAGTACTGGTTACTGTGAAGTAAGTGACCTACCCTGGTGCCAAGGTCAGACAGTTTAACTTTAGTACTGGTTACTGTGAAGTAAGTGACCTACCCTGGTGTCAAGGTCAGACAGTTTGACTTTAGTACTGGTTACAGTAAAGTAAGTGACCTACCCTTGTGTCAAGGTCAGACAAAACATTTTCATTACTGGTTGCCTCGGTGACTTCAGCTCGTAGATTCTCCACCTAAACATGAACCAGAAAACATGCAGAATACATACATAATAAAACAGGTTACATGTGCAGTGAAGTGGACACATTAGCACACTGTGAGGTCCAGCATTCAGATACATTAGTGTGGTGCGGGTATAGCAATATCATGCTACACATGTAATGAGAACATAACTGTTCTTACAGAAGACTTCAATACATCTTATTGCATATTTGAAAATAAAATTAGTAAAATCAACAGTTTTCCTTTTTAAATGTTTCTTAATTATAAATATTTCTTAAAGTAATACTTGGCATGCTATATAGCTGTAAACATGTACAGAAAAAAGAAGTTTGAAATAGTTGTCAATATTTTTGACTACGCTTTTTTTTTTGCAATGGAACGAAAGCCTAAACAATTAAAATGATTGCAGACTTATTACATAATATCTCACAGTTAAGCTTTACTGTTTATGGTTCTGTGGTAAATCAGGAAATTGTCAATATCAATGCTGTGTAATGTATAGTATATCACAAAGACAGTAAATCAACTCATTCACCCCTGAAATTTCATAATGAACTATTCCATGAGTTAACAGGCAACATTTCAATAATAAGGTACAAAATTTTACCACATTATATCGCACTTTGGGATATTTTGGAGTCGCTTAAATTTGGCATTTTATTTTGGCTCAAATAGGATGGTTAAATTTTGGAGTCTCAAATTTTGGCGTTTGACGATCCCATGTGCTAAACTTTGGTGCTTTGTGATGCCTATCGTTGAAGGCATGCGCTCCATCAGTCTATTGTGTTACAATAGTTGTGCAGTTAAATGACTGCTCATTCATATATAGCCTTCGTTACAACGTATTCACTAAAACACGTCAGAATTGTACAATTTGTTTTCATCTTACGTAAACATCCAACCAACTGTACTACTCTTCGTCTGGCTGCCGAACAGGAGGACATGTGTCCACTTACAGCTGTACTTATACATTTACATCTGCATGGCATTGTCTCTTTAGATGGGACTTTAAATGACATGCACCACGAGACACAATTCTTAGCCAATCAGCACGTGACCACACGCTGTTCCAGTTATTGAGCGAATTTGTACAGACTGACGATAAGGCAGGAATTTTAAATTTTAAATATAATTTGTAGGTAAGTTAAAAAAACAAGAAAGGCGGAAAAACGTAATAATGCATTATGTTTTGTTTGCTTGAAAAGGTGTGTCATTCAATTAGATCATAAATGCCATACAAAAAAAAATCAATGCTTAAATGTACCGTATAGCGATGTGACTTTCACCTGTACATGTATACATGTGACATAACTAATACAACGAAGGATATAACAAAAATTCCACAGGAGTTGATGTGTTGTCGCCTGCTCAGCGTTTTTAGTGAGAAAAGGTTTTTGGCTTGAGTTATCACATAAACAAGCAAAAATTCACAGCAAAAACGATGAACAGCGTTGCTATGTCAAGCGTGATATGCCAAAACATGGAAAGTTGAAACTCCACAGAAAAACCTGTAATATATGTTAAACATTATTGCTTCTAGCATTAATTACCATACAAATTTTGAAAGGAATTGATTAAAAGATTAACAGTTCTTGCATTAAATTTACTACACAATGGTCTTATTTGGCAATAAAAGGGGCATAACTCCACCAAAAACGCATGTAAACTTCTGAAATGCAAAACCCCTGAGCTATATTGGTATGCAATATGTGTATCAAGTGTGAGTTCAATCAACCCAAGGGAACTGAGGTTATCACATGGAAACCTTGTTTCGGACGACGCCGACAAAGTAATACCTATATGTTGCCTCGCGTTGCAGGCGACATAAAAACACTGAAAGGTTATGACACTTTCAGTAGTGAAGTGTTACTTATGAAGTGTGTTATTCCTGCCCAAAAAACAAATGATTTCAACTTCTGCTAACATGAAAAGCACAGAAGTTTGTAATTTATGCATAATAAATGATACGGAAGACGGTATGACGATATCTGGAGGTTGCAACAATATATAGTTCGGCATCGTGAAATTTAGGTGCGTTTAATTTTGGTTCATTCACTCCAAGTGCCAAAAAAACTAAAACATCTTCCGAAATATCCCAAAGTACGGTATTTCTCTTATCATCGACTATAACCTGATAGAATAGTGTATCCATTAGATTACCGTATTCGACCTTATCATGGACTATAACCTGATAGAATAGTGTATCCATTAGATTACCGTATTCGACCTTATAAAGAGCCACACTCCCACCTTTTGTCTTGGTAGGGGATGGATGCACTTAATTAAAAACAGATTTTTTTTACTGTACTGATCTGCCAATATGATCTTCAGTCTTTTGAGAAAAAGCTTTGTCCCTACGCAATAAAAGCGTGACTGCCAGTGGTCTAGCATCATTTTCTGATTCAAGATTAGACCAATTGTCTTCTTAAAAATTATTTGATTCATCATTTGAAAGACTGCACAAATATTTCAAGTCCAACTGATCCAAAACACTAACATTTCCATTATCGCTAATTGAAAATCTGACATGTTGATATTGTTTCCATTATTCAAGAAGATTATCATGTCATTTCTTATTCTATTTTCTGTCACTAACCTCACTAAATTGACTTTGAACACTTTCATCACCGCTTAAGTTAATATTGTCCACCATTGTTTTTCAGTGGGTCATGAAGAAATCAAAATATTGCCATTTTTCACCAAAGCACGACCAGTTAGCATCAATTTTGAATAGGTTTTTTTTCCTGCTACAAAATCACGCAGATGCATGATTCTGTAGCGACAGCCTGGCAACAGTAAACAAGTATGGGTGGCCAGTTTTGGCTGGTTTAACACACAGCCAGTTTTGGCTGGTTAAACACACAGCCAGTTTTGGGCAGTTTTAGCATCAATGCATTAATAAGTGCAGCCCTTTTGTTAGTGCATGGTGCTCTTAGTGGGTCGAATACAGTACATACATAGCATGTGGTATTACAACAATCATTACATAGTAAACTTACACTCTGCCCGAAGAGACTATCTAAGTACAACACTCAAGTAGATATTACTTACACTCGGGCAGTGATTGCTTACACTCGGGCAGTGATTACTTACACTCGGGCAGTGATTACCTACACTTAGGGGGTGATTACGTACACTTCGGCAGTGATTACTTACCCTCGGGCAGTGATTACGTACACATGGGCAGTGATTACGTACACTCGGGAAGTGATTACCTACACTTAGGGGGTGATCACGTACACTTCGGCAGTGATTATGTACACTTGGGCAGTGATTACTTACACTCGGGCAGTGATTACGTACACATGGGCAGTGATTACGGACACTTAGGGGGTGATTACGTACACTTCGGCAGAGATTAAGTACACTTGGGCAGTGATTACTTACACTCGGGCAGTGATTAGGTACACTAGGGCAGTGATTACTTACACTCGGGCAGTGATTAGGTACACTAGGGCAGTGATTACTTACACTCGGGCAGGGATTACGTACACTTGGGCAGTGATTACTTACACTCGGGCAGTGATTAGGTACACTAGGGCAGTGATTACTTACACTCGGGCAGTGATTAGGTACACTAGGGCAGTGATTACTTACACTCGGGCAGGGATTACGTACACTTGGGCAGTGATTACGTACACTTAGGGAGTGATTACGTACACTTCGGCAGTGATTCCGTACACTTGGGCAGTGATTACTTACACTCGGGCAGTGATTAGGTACACTAGGGCAGTGATTACTTACACTCGGGCAGTGATTACGTACACTTGGGCAGTGATTACTTACACTCCGCTCTAGGGCGGACACTCGAGTCGTGAGGGTAGTCAGTGAGGATGGTATATTCTGTAGTCCAGTCATCTGTTGTTCAATGGTTGCCAATCGAGTCACAAGATTCTATAAAACATAATACATAAAATGCAGGTGATAAAAATACAAAACAGCTGTCATTTGTCATAACATTTAACACATCATAAACTAAATGAAATTCATATATAGTTATGTTTCTTTTTTATCAGCTTATTTATAAGTTACAGATAAAAAAATATTAAAAAATATATTTTTATTTTCGTAAATCAAAATCTACATATTTTCAAGTTAATTATTTCTATTGACCACTTGACAATAACAGTACTAATTATAACCATAATTGAAATACATCAGCCTATTGAAGCAAAAGATTTTCAATCATGATACATCAAATTAGTTCACATATTTGTTATTAAACCTATAGCAATCCCTATTTTGCTGAGTCTGCCGATCAGTTAAATGTTTAGGATCATGATACAGAGAATTCTTTGTGAAACCCAAAGAACAGCTACAAGTATTATCTCATTCAACCCTGACATTTCATAATGCACTATTCCAACCTTTTGAATTGGAAGAGTTCAAATGCGTTTTTAGGGGTGAATTAGGCAATATTTCTAAATCTGTCAATCAGAGCAATATTTGTGATCCTGATTCCAGCAACTGTATGGATGATTGTCAGGGAAACCTTACAGCGGTCTCCAGCATATTGAGTCTGTTGGCCAGGCTGATAAGCTGAGTCTGAACTCCCCCTGTCGGCTGCAGGTTGTTCAATCGTTCTTCCACGCTCGTCAAACGACCCTCAATGTTGGACGGAATCTATGCGAGACAAAAGAATACATGTATAACCATGAAACCCGAGACAATTTCACGTCGCTTGGAAATTTAAAATGCTTTGAAAGAAAATTTTGTATTCAAGCTTTGAATCTAATACATAAAAGTTTTATGATAAAGTGTTGACGTTTGAAAACCAGAAATGATTTATTTTTTCATGGTAATTAGTGATTAAGATGGTTGGTATAATAATATGATGATAATAATTTGAGGTTCTTATATACCACTTTATCACAACCTAGTTTGTAGGTCGTCTCAAAGCAGTTCTCAAATCATTATCCTTGCATGGTTATAGGGCTTTTGCAACTAGCCAATGTCTTTCTCAACTCCCTGGGGAGCATACAGCCGGTGCTGCTATTTGGGCGCTCACAGCTAGCATGCAAAAATTCCAGCACTGACCAACCACATACTCATTTACAGCTGAGCAGACTGGAACAAGCGGAGAAAAGTATCTTGCTCAAAGCTACAACACAGTGCCGTGCCGTGACTCGAACCCGCAACCCTTCTGTCACGAGCCTGGCGTCCATCCACTAGACTACTGTGCCTCCATTAGACCGTGCTTTGTATCAATTCGTCTTAAAGATTATACATAATAGCAAAATTGCATCGTAAAATAAATGTATTCCATAACATTAAGGCATTTAACTATTAATACACGGAATATATAGGATTAACAGATTAAATACATACCTCAGTTGGGAAGGCCTTGAGTTCATCAATAGCTTGTTTATTGCTTTTGACCTACAAATTAAAGACAAAAATTAACAATACATATGTAAATATTTCTTTTTCATTTCACATACTGTTAAGCAGTATTTTTTTGGCAGTTTTGATCTCAAAACTGCAAGTTAACAATTAAAATGTGGTGACCTGCTATTAACACTGATATACACTGTACATGTCTTTTTCATTTAAGGCAAAATAAGGTAAAACATATTGGTTCATCTCCATCATTGCCTGATGTCGCTGCCTACACTATCTAACTGTCACGACTAAACGGAGGTGTCAACATGTACACTTTCATTCAGCGGGATCTAGAGCCCATCACATACTATATACACTGACATTAGCCAGCTGTATGAGATACCTAAAGGTTCAACAAGCCCCCTAAAAGATGTAATAATCACCCTAAATTTCAACCCCATGGCAAGCCATATTCAAATACCCTTATCAAAAATTGGAATATAGATATGTAATTTAAATATATTGAACTTGTACCTGAGCTATTAAAAAGGTACATAACCCGGTTAACGAAGTCATAAATACGGCATTATAAGGCTGATGTAATGATAAAAGTTGCTCACCAGATTTATAACATGTCAATCTCTTAAGCGATCCAACTGAATGTTACGAAATGACATGTTATTTGAAGATCATTTATATATACCTAGGTCATGCGGGGCTTTATTTCTCCTTAACTATGTGTGGAGAGGCATACCGGCCTCACAAGAAGATGACTGTTGCTGTGGGAAAGTACAAAAAGCATAGTAAAACGTCCGCGTAACCGGTATATATGTGTACAACCATAGACCTTTGACTATAAACACTACTCAAACTTCATATAAAATGTCCTTTCTTAAAATCCAATGTTTTTATAAAAGAGCTAGACTTGTTATAAACAATATCGTACTTTTCAGCTTCGATGTTTATAACCTGTCTAGCGCATTCATATACATGTAATCGCAGAATGTTATCAAATGGCACATCATCTAAAGTTCATATATCGCTCAAGATTACTTAGCCTTTGTTTTCTTATTTATAATTTTCTAAAATGTATTACCAGGAGAGTTTACTATGATTTAGGTCGGCATGACGTAGGTTTGGGGCAAACTTTTAATTATGAGTAATTTCTCAGCACTCAGTTGTGTCGCAAAAGGGATTGACATGTTATAAGTCCAGGGAGCTATTTTTATGAAGACATCATGCAGCCTTAATGCCTTATTTTTGACTACGCTAACATGGCTATGTATTTTTTGTATAGCCAATTGCAATATAGAAGTTCAATGTATACAATTAAAAAACATCTATAAGTTCCAATTTTTAATGGAGGTCTTTGAACATGACTTAACAGGGGGTTGACATTTTAGGCGACTACAGCATCTTTTAGGGGGCTTGTTGAATCTTAATGAGCAACGGTCAATACACGAGACAACAAACATATCATGCGTTTTACCACATCCGTTATAACACTAGAAGCTACTAATTTCAGATGTGGCATTAATTGAAAAATTAGTAAAACAGATTTCAATTTGTGATCAGATAGCTATAACTTAAGTTTCAAACGTCTCAAGATTAATGTCTGGAAACTGATATATTTACATTTGCATGGCATTGTCACTATCAGGTCCAGTACACTCTGCCGATTGAGCAATATAGCTGTAAAGACCTATAATAGCTCTATTGACCTATCTGAAATAGGTCTTTGGAGCTATTTTCAAGTGATTTTCTTTTTTAAGGAAAACGAAACAAAGTCGCTTTTAAAAGAAGACTGTATCATTAGGTTGATAACAAAAGACATTAAATATAAGGATTCTTTAAAAAAAATAATGATGTAAAAAAATCGGAAATTTTACATTTATGAAAAATGAAAATAAACATCTAACTGTATGCTTTTTGTAGTCAACATTACCATAAACCTTATTGTTTTATGCAGGGTTTTTTTAATTTAATGAAAATTGAAATCTTAGAAAATATAGCTCAATACAGCTATAATTTATAGGTGTATATAGCTATATAGGTCTTTATAGCTATATAGCTCAATCGGCAGAGTGTACTGGACCTG